>NW_021163519.1:0-41407 GCF_004324835.1 Dendronephthya gigantea
TCAAGATCATCATAATGATCATCATAGTTGCCATGGAAACCATCATTATTCTAATTATGATCAAAATCATAATAATGAGCATCATGGTTGTTGTCATCATGCTAATTATGATCAGATCAATAATGTTCATCAGAGTTGCAATAGCAACAATAATTTATTATGATTAATATTCTAATTAGGATCAAGATCATCATAATGATCATCATAGTTGCCATAGCAGCCATCATTTATTATGATTAATATTCTAATTAGGATCAAGAAAATTATCATAATGAGCATTTATTATGATTAATTGGTAATTATGATCCAAATCATAATAATGAGCATCATGGTTGCTATAAAAACCATAATTTATTATGATTAATGTGCTAATTATGATTAAGATCATCATAATTATCATCTTAGTTGCCATAGCAACCATCATTTATTATGATTAATATGGTAAATATGATCAAAATCATCATAATGATCATCATGGTTGCCATAACAAGCATTATTTATTATGATTAATATCCTAATTATGATCAAGATCATCATAATGATCATCATATTTGCCATAGCAACTAAAATTTATTATGATTAATATGCTAATTATAATCAAGCTCATCATATTGATCATCATAGTTGCCATAGCAACCATCATTTATTATGATTAATATGCTAATTATGATCAAGATCATCATAATGATCATCTTAGTTCCTATGGCAACCATAATTTTTTATGATTAATGTGCTAATTATGATCAAAATCATCATAATGAGCAACATGGTTGCCATTGCAACCATCATTTATTATGATTAATATGGTAATTATGATCAAAATCATCATAATGATCATCATTATTGCCATAACATGCATAATTTATTATGATTAATATCCTAATTGTGATCAAGATCATCATAATGATCATCATAGTTGCCATGGCAACCAGAATTTATTATGATTAATATGCTAATTATGATCAAGATCATCATAATGATCATCATAGTTGCCATTGCAACTATAATTTATTATGAATAATATGCTAATTATGATTAAATCATCATATTGATCATCTTAGTTGCCATAGCAACCATAATTTTTTATGAATAATGTGCTAATTATGATCAAAATCATCATATTGAGCATCATGATTGCCATTGCAACCATAATTTAGTATGAATAATATGCTAATTATGATCAAGATCATCATAATGATCATCATAGTTGCCATGGCAACCATCATTTATTATGATTAATATGGTATATATGATCAAAATCATCACAATGATCATTATATTTGCAATAAAAACCATAATTTATTATGATTAATATACTAATTATGATCAAGATCATCATAATGATCATCATAGTTGCCATGGCAACCATAATTTATTATGATTAATACGCTAATTATGATCAAAATCATAATAATGAGCATTAGTTGTCATGGCAACAATCATTTATTATGAATAATTGCTAAATATAGCCAAATCATCAAAATGATCATCATGGTTGCCATGGCAACCATCATTTATTATGATTCATATGCTAATTATAATCAAGATCATTATAATGATCATCATAGTTGCCATAGCAACCAGCATTTATTATGAATAATGTGCTAGTTATGATCAAAATCATCATAATGTTATCATGGTTGCCATAGCAACCAGAATTTATTATAATTAATATGCTAATTATGATCAAGATCATCATAATGATCATCATAGTTGCCATGGCAACCAGAATTTATTATGATTAATATGCTAATTATGATCAAGAATCATCATAATGATCATCATAGTTGCCATTGCAACTATAATTTATTATGAATAATATGCTAATTATGATTAATCATCATATTGATCATCTTAGTTGCCATAGCAACCATAATTTTTTATGAATAATGTGCTAATTATGATCAAAATCATCATATGAGCATCATGATTGCCATTGCAACCATAATTTAGTATGAATAATATGCTAATTATGATCAAGATCATCATAATGATCATCATAGTTGCCATGGCAACCATCATTTATTATGATTAATATGGTATATATGATCAAAAATCATCACAATGATCATTATATTTGCAATAAAAACCATTTATTATGATAATATACTAATTATGATCAAGATCTCATAATGATCATCAAGTTGCCATGGCAACCATAATTTATTATGATTAATACGCTAATTATGATCAAAATCATCATAATGAGCATCATAGTTGTCATGGCAACAATCATTTATTATGAATAATTTGCTAAATATGGCCAAATCATCAAAATGATCATCATGGTTGCCATGGCAACCATCATTTATTATGATTCATATGCTAATTATAATCAAGATCATTATAATGATCATCATAGTTGCCATAGCAACCAGCATTTATTATGAATAATGTGCTAGTTATGATCAAAATCATCATAATGATTATCATGGTTGCCATAACAACCATAATTTATTATGAATAATATGCTAATTATGATCAAGATCATCATAATGATCATCATAGTTGCCATAACCATCATTTATTATGATTAATATGCTACTTATTATAAAAATCATCAATGATAATCATGGTTGCCATAGCAACCGTAATTTATTATGAATAATATCCTAATTATGATCAAAATCATAATAATGAGCATCATGGTTGTTGTCATCATGCTAATTATGATCAAGATCATCATAATGTTCATCATAGTTGCAATGGCAACCATAATTTAATTATGATTAATATTCTAATTAGGTCAAAATCATCATAATGATCATCAGTTGCCATAGAAACCATCATTTATTATGATAATATGGTAAGTATGATCAAAATCATCATAATGAGCATCATGGTTGCCATAACAGCCATAATTTATTATGATTAATGTGCTAAGTATGATCAAGATCATCAAATTATCATCATAGTTGCCATAGCAACCATCATTTTTATGATTAATATGGTAATTGAACCATCAAATCATCATAATGATCATCATGAGTTGCCATAACAAGCATAATTTATTATGATTAATATCCTAATTAGATCAAGATCATCATAATGATAATAATAGTTGCCATAGCAACATAATTTATTATGATTAATATGCTAATTATGATCAAGCTCATCATAATGAGCATAATGGTTGCCATGCAACCATCATTTATTATGATTATATGCTAATTATGATCAAGATCATCATAATGAGCATCATGGTTGCCATTGCAACCATCATTTAGTATGATTAATATGCTAATTATGATCAAATCATCATAATGAGCATCATGGTTCCATTGCAACCATTTTATTATGATTAATATGCTAATTATGATCAAAATCATCATAATGAGCATCATATTGCCATGGTAACCATCATTTATATGAATAATATGCTAATTATGATCAAAATCATGATAATGAGCATCATGGTTGCATGGTAACCATCATTTATTATGATTAATATGCTAATTATTGATCAAAATCATCAATAATGATCATCATGGTTGCGATAGCAACCGTAATTTATTTTTGATTAATATGCTAATTATGATCAAAATCTTAATAATGAGCATCATGGTTGTTGTCATCATGCTAATTATTCAAGATCATCATAATGATCATCATAGTTGTCATGGCAACCATCATTTATTATGATTAATATGCTAATTATGATCAAATCTTAATAATGAGCATCATAGTTGTTGCCATCTGCTACTATGATCAAGATCATATATGATCATATAGTGCCATGGCACAGATTATTATGATTAATATGCTAATTATGATCAAGATCATCATAATGATCTTCAAGTTGCCAGCAACATAATTTATTATGATTAATATGCTAATTATGATCAAGCTCATCATAATGATAATAATAGTTGCCATAGCAACCATCATTTATTATGATTAATATGCTAATTATGATCAAGATCATCATAATGAGCATCATGGTTGCCATTGCAACCATCATTTAGTATGATTATTATGCTAATTATGATCAAGATCATCATAATGAGCATCATGGTTGCCATTGCAACCATCATTTATTATGATTAATATGCTAATTATGATCAAAATCATCATAATGATTATCATGGTTGCCATAACAACCATAATTTATTATGAATAATATGCTAATTATGATCAAGATCATCATATTGAGCATCATGATTGCCATTGCAACCATAATTTAGTATGAATAATATGCTAATTATGATCAAGATCATCATAATGATCATCATAGTTGCCATGGCAACCATCATTTATTATGATTAATATGGTATATATGACAAATCATCACAATGATCATTATATTTGCAATAAAAACCATAATTTATTATGATTAATATACTAATTATGATCAAGATCATCATAATGATCATCATAGTTGCCATGGCAACCATAATTTATTATGATTAATACGCTAATTATGATCAAAATCATAATAATGAGCATTATAGTTGTCATGGCAACAATCATTTATTATGAATAATTTGCTAAATATAGCCAAATCATCAAAATGATCATCATGGTTGCCATGGCAACCATCATTTATTATGATTCATATGCTAATTATAATCAAGATCATTATAATGATCATCATAGTTGCCATAGCAACCAGCATTTATTATGAATAATGTGCTAGTTATGATCAAAATCATCATAATGATTATCATGGTTGCCATAGCAACCATAATTTATTATAATTAATATGCTAATTATGATCAAGATCATCATAATGATCATCATAGTTGCCATGGCAACCATCATTTATTATTATTAATATGCTAATTATGATCAAGATCATCATAATGATCATCATAGTTGCCATTGCAACTATAATTATTATGAATAATATGCTAATTATGATTAAATCATCATATTGATCATCTTAGTTGCCATAGCAACCATAATTTTTTATGAATATGTGCTAATTATGATCAAAATCATCATATTGAGCATCATGATTGCCATTGCAACCATAATTTAGTATGAATAATATGCTAATTATGATCAAGATCATCATAATGATCATCATAGTTGCCATGGCAACCATCATTTATTATGATTAATATGGTATATATGATCAAAATCATCACAATGATCATTATATTTGCAATAAAAACCATCATTTATTATGATTAATATACTAATCATGATGAAGATCATCATAATGATCATCACAGTTGCCATGGCAACCATAATTTATTATGATTAATACGCTAATTATGATCAAAATCATCATAATGAGCATCATAGTTGTCATGGCAACAATCATTTATTATGAATAATTTGCTAAATATGGCCAAATCATCAAAATGATCATCATGGTTGCCATGGCAACCATCATTTATTATGATTCATATGCTAATTATAATCAAGATCATTATAATGATCATCATAGTTGCCATAGCAACCAGCATTTATTATGAATAATGTGCTAGTTATGATCAAAATCATCATAATGATTATCATGGTTGCCATAACAACCATAATTTATTATGAAAATATGCTAATTATGATCAAGATCATCATAATGATCATCATAGTTGCCATGGAAACCATCATTTATTATGATTAATATGCTACTTATTATAAAATCATCATAATGATAATCATGGTTGCCATAGCAACCGTAATTTATTATGAATAATATCCTAATTATGATCAAAATCATAATAATGAGCATCATGGTTGTTGTCATCATGCTAATTATGATCAAGATCATCATAATGTTCATCATAGTTGCAATGGCAACCATAATTTAATGATTAATATTCTAATTAGGATCAAAATCATCATAATGATCATCATAGTTGCCATAGAAACCATCATTTATTATGAATAATATGGTAATTATGATTCAAATCATCATAATGAGCATCATGGTTGCCATAACAGCCATAATTTATTATGATTAATGTGCTAAGTATGATCAAGATCATCATAATTATCATCATAGTTGCCATAGCAACCATCATTTATTATGATTAATATGGTAATTATGACCAAAATCATCATAATGATCATCATGGTTGCCATAACAAGCATAATTTATTATGATTAATATCCTAATTAAGATCAAGATCATCATAATGATCATCATAGTTGCCATAGCAACTATAATTTATTATGATTAATATGCTAATTATGATCAAGCTCATCATAATGATAATAATAGTTGCCATAGCAACCATCATTTATTATGATTAATATGCTAATTATGATCAAGATCATCATAATGAGCATCATGGTTGCCATTGCAACCATCATTTAGTATGATTATTATGCTAATTATGATCAAGATCATCATAATGAGCATCATGGTTGCCATTGCAACCATCATTTATTATGATTAATATGCTAATTATGATCAAAATCATCATAATGAGCATCATTATTGCCATAGCAACCATAATTTATAATGAATAATATGCTAATTATGATCAAAATCATGATAATGAGCATCATAGTTGCCATGGTAACCATCATTTATTATGATTAATATGCTAATTATGATCAAAATCATCATAATGATCATCATGGTTGCGATAGCAACCGTAATTTATTTTGATTAATATGCTAATTATGATCAAAATCATAATAATGAGCATCATGGTTGTTGTCATCATGCTAATTATGATCAAGATCATCATAATGATCATCATAGTTGTCATGGCAACCATCATTTATTATGATTAATATGCTAATTATGATCAAAATCTTAATAATGAGCATCATAGTTGTTGTCATCATGCTAACTATGATCAAGATCATCATAATGATCATCATAGTTGCCATGGCAACCAGAATTTATTATGATTAATATGCTAATTATGATCAAGATCATCATAATGATCATCATAGTTGCCATGGCAACTATAATTTATTATGATTAATATGCTAATTATGATCAAGCTCATCATAATGATAATAATAGTTGCCATAGCAACCATCATTTATTATGATTAATATGCTAATTATGATCAAGATCATCATAATGAGCATCATGGTTGCCATTGCAACCATCATTTAGTATGATTATTATGCTAATTATGATCAAGATCATCATAATGAGCATCATGGTTGCCATTGCAACCATCATTTATTATGATTAATATGCTAATTATGATCAAAATCATCATAATGATTATCATGGTTGCCATAACAACCATAATTTATTATGAATAATATGCTAATTATGATCAAGATCATCATAATGAGCATCATAGTTGCCATGGAAACTATCATTTATTATGATTAATATGCTACTTATGATAAAAATCATCATAATGATCAACATAGTTGCCATAGAAACCATCATTTATTATGACTAATATGGTAAATATGATGAAGATCATAATAATGATCATCATGGTTGCCATGGAAACCATCATTTATTACGATTAATATGCTAATTACGATCAAAATCATCATAATGATCATCATGGTTGCCATAGCAACCGTAATTTATTATGATTAATATGCTAATCATGATCAAAATCATAATAATGAGCATCATGGTTGTTGTCATCATGCTAATTATGATCAAGATCATCATAATGATCATCATAGTTGCCATGGCAACCATAATTTATTATGATTAATAAGCTAATTATGATCAAAATCATCATAATGAGCATCATGGTTGCCATTGCAACCGCAATTTATTATGATTAATATGCTAATTATGATCAAGATCATCATAATGATCATCATAGTTACCATGGCAACCATCATTTTTATGATTAATATGGTAATTATGATCAATATCATCATAATGATCATCTTAGTTGCCATAGCAACCATTATTTACAATTATTAATATGCTAATTATAATCAAAATCATCATAATAATCATCATGGTGGCTAATGCAACCATAATTTATTATGATTAATATGCTAATTATGAACAAGATCATCATAATGTTCATCATAGTTGCAATGTTAACCATAATTTATTATGATTAATATTCTAATTAGGATCAAGATCATCATAATGATCATCATAGTTGCCATAGCAACCATCATTTATTATGATTAATATGGTAATTATGATCCAAATCATCATAAGGAGCATCATGGTTGCCATAACAACAATAATTTATTATGATTAATGTTCTAATTATGATCAAGATCAAAATAATGATCATCATAGTTGCCATAGCAACCATCATTTATTATGATTAATATGGTAATTATGATCAAAATCATCATAATGATCATCATGGTTGCCATAACAAGTATAATTTATTATGAATAATATCCTAATTATGATCAAGATCATCATAATGATCATCGTAGATGCCATAGCAACTATAATTTATTATGATTAATAAGCTAATTATGATCAAGCTCATCATAATGATCATCATAGTTGCCATAGCAACCATCATTTATTATGATTAATATGCTAATTTTGTTTAAGATCATCATAATGATCATCTTAGTTCCCATGGCAACCATAATTTTTTATGATTAATGTGCTAATTAACATCAAAATCATCATAATGAGCATCATGGTTGCCATTACAATCTTCATTTAGTATGATTATTATGCTAATCATGATCAAAATCATCATAATGAGCATCATGGTTGCCATATCAACCATAGGCAACCATCATTTATTATGATTAATATGCTAATTATGATCAAAATCATCATAATGAGCATCATTTTTGCTATGGCAACCATAATTTATAATGAATAATATGCTAATTATGATCAAAATCATCATAATGAGCATCATAGTTGCCATTGCAACCATCATTTTTTATGATTAATATGGTAATTATGATCAATATCATCATAATGATCATCTTAGTTGCCATAGCAACCATTATTTATAACGATTAATATGCTAATTATAATCAAAATCATCATAATAATCATCATGGTGGCCAAGGCAACCATAATTTATTATGATTAATATGCTAATTATGAACAAGATCATCATAATGTTCATCATAGTTGCAATGGTAACCATAATTTATTATGATTAATATTCTAATTAGGATCAAGATCATCATAATGATCATCATAGTTGCCATAGCAACCATCATTTATTATGATTAATATGGTAATTATGATATAAATCACCATAATGAGCATCATGGTTGCCATAACAACAATAATTTATTATGATTAATGTGCTAATTATGATCAAGATCATCATAATGATCATCATAGTTGCCATAGCAACCATTATTTATTATGATTAATATGGTAAATATGATCAAGATCATAATATGATCATCATAGTTGCCATGGAAACCATCATTTATTATGATTATTATGCTAATTATGATCAAAATCATCATAATGATCATCATGGTTGCCATAGCAACCGTAATTTATTCTGATTAATATGCTAATTATGATCAAAATCATAATAATGAGCATCATGGTTGTTGTCGTCATGCTAATTATGATCAAGATCATCATAGTGATTATCATAGTTGCCATGGCAACCATAATTTATTATGATTAATATCCTAATTATGATCAATATCATCATAATGATCATCATAGTTGCCATAGCAACTATAATTTATTATGATTAACATGCTAATTATGATCAAGCTATTCATAATGATCATCATAGTTGCCATAGCAACCATCATTTATTATGATTAATATGCTAACTAAGATCAAAATCATCATAATGAGCATCATGGTTGCCATTGCAACCATAATTTATTATGATTAATATGGCAATTATGATGAAGATCACCACAATGATTATCATAGTTGCCATGGCAACCATCAATTATTATGATTAATATGCTAATTTCAATCAAAATCATCATAATGATCATCATGGTTGCCATAACAACCATAATTTATCATGAATAATATGCTAATTATGATCAAAATCATCATAATGGGCATCATGGTTGCCATAACAAGCATCATTTATTATGATTAATATGCAAATTAAGATCATCATAATGATCATCATAGTTGCCATGGCAACCATCATTTATTATGTATAATATGCTAAATATTATCAAGATTATCATAATGAGCATCATGGCTGCTATGGCAACCATCATTTATTAAGATTAATATGCTACTTATAATCAAGATCATTATAATGATCATCATAGTTACCATGGCAACCATCATTTATTATGAATAATGTGCTAATTATGATCAAAATCATCATGATGAGCATCATAGTTGCCATAGCAACCATCACTTATTATGATTAATATGGTAATTATGATCAAAATCATCATAATGATCATCATGGTTGCCATAACATGCATAAATTTATTATGATTAATATCTTAATTATGATCAAGATCATCATAATGATCATCATAGTTGCCATAGCAACTATAATTTATTATGATTAACATGCTAATTATGATCAAGCTATTCATAATGATCATCATAGTTGCCATAGCAACCATCATTTATTATGATTAATATGCTAATTATGATCAAGATCATCATAATGATCATCTTAGTTCCCATGGCAATCATAATTTTTTATGATTAATGTGCTAATTATGATCAAAATCATCATAATGAGCATCATGGTTGCCATAACAACCATAATTTATTATGAATAATATGCTAATCATGATCAAGATCATCATAATGATCATCATAGTTGCCATGGAAACCATCATTTATTATGATTAATATGCTAATTATGATAAAAATCATCATAATGATCATCATGGTTGCCATAGCAACCGTAATTTATTATGATTAATATGCTAATTATCATCAAAATCATAATAATGAGTATCATGGTTGTTGTCATCATGTTAATTATGATCAAGATCATCATAATGTTCATCATAGTTGCAATGGCAACCATAATTTATTATGATTAATATTCTAATTAGGATCAAGATCATCATAATGATCATCATAGTTGCCATAGCAGCCATCATTTATTATGATTAATATTCTAATTAGGATCAAGAAAATTATCATAATGAGCATTTATTATGATTAATATGGTAATTATGATCCAAATTATAATAATGAGCATCATGGTTGCTATAAAAACCATAATTTATTATGATTAATGTGCTAATTATGATCAAGATCATCATAATGATCATCATAGTTGCCATAGCAACCATCATTTATTATGATTAATATGGTAAATTTGATCAAAATCATCATCATGATCATCATGGTTGCCATAACAAGCATTATTTATTATGATTCATATCCTAATTATGATCAAGATCATCATAATGATCATCTTAGTTGCCATAGCAACTATAATTTATTATGATTAATATGCTAATTATGATCAAGCTCATAATAATGATCATCATAGTTGCCATAGCAACCATCATTTATTATGATTAATATGCTAATTATGATCAAGATCATCATAATGATCATCTTAGTTCCCATTGCAACCATAATTTTTTATGAATAATGTGCTAATTATGATCAAAATTATTATAATGAGCATCATGGTTTCCATTGCAACCATCATTTAGTATGATTATTACGCTAATTATGATTAAGATCATCATAATGAGCATCATGGTTGCCATGGCAACCATCATTTATTATGATTAATATGCTAATTATAATCAAGATCATTATAATGATCATCATAGTTGCCATAGCAACCATCATTTATCATGAATAATGCGCTAATTATGATCAAAATCATCATAATGATCATCATGGTTGCCATAACAACCATAATTTATTATGAATAATATGCTAATTATGATCAAGATCATCATAATGATCATCATAGTTGCCATGGAAACCATCATTTATTCTAATTATGATCAAAATCATAATAATGAGCATCATGGTTGTTGTCATCATGCTAATTATGATCAAGATCATCATAATGTTCATCATAGTTGCAATAGCAACAATAATTTATTATGATTAATATTCTAATTAGGATCAAGATCATCATAATGATCATCATAGTTGCCATAGCAGCCATCATTTATTATGATTAATATTCTAATTAGGATCAAGAAAATTATCATAATGAGCATTTATTATGATTAATATGGTAATTATGATCCAAATCATAATAATGAGCATCATGGTTGCTATAAAAACCATAATTTATGATTAATGTGCTAATTATGATCAAGATCATCATAATGATCATCATAGTTGCCATAGCAACCATCATTTATTATGATTATATGGTAAATATGATCAAATCATCATAATGATCATCATGGTTGCCATAACAAGCATTATTTTTATGATTAATATCCTAATTATGATCAAGATCATCATAATGATCATCATATTTGCCATAGCAACTAAAATTTATTATGATTAATATGCTAATTATAATCAAGCTCATCATATTGATCATCATAGTTGCCATAGCAACCATCATTTATTATGATTAATATGCTAATTATGATCAAGATCATCATAATGATCATCTTAGTTCCTATGGCAACCATAATTTTTTATGATTAATGTGCTAATTATGATCAAAATCATCATAATGAGCAACATGGTTGCCATTGCAACCATCATTTATTATGATTAATATGGTAATTATGATCAAAATCATCATAATGATCATCATTATTGCCATAACATGCATAATTTATTATGATTAATATCCTAATTGTGATCAAGATCATCATAATGATCATCTTAGTTGCCATAGCAACTATAATTTATTATGATTAATATGCTAATTATGATCAATCTCATCATAATGATCATCATAGTTGCCATAGCAACCATCATTTATTATGATTAATATGCTAATTATGATCAAGATCATATAATGATCATCTTAGTTCCCATGGCAACCATAATTTTTTAAGATTAATGTGCTAATTATGATCAAAATTATCATAATGAGCATCATGGTTGCCATTGCAACCATCATTTAGTATGATTATTATGCTAATTATGATTAAGATCATCATAATGAGCATCATGGTTGCCATGGCAACCATCATTTATAATGATTAATATGCTAATTATAATCAAGATCATTATAATGATCATCATAGTTGCCATAGCAACCATCATTTATTATGAATAATGCGCTAATTATGATCAAAATCATCATATGATCATCATGGTTGCCATAACAACCATAATTTATTATGATAATATGCTAATTATGATCAAGATCATCATAATGATCATCATAGTTGCCATGGAAACCATAATTTATTATGTATAATATGCTAATTATGATAAAAATCATCATAATGATCATCATGGTTGCCGTAATAACCGTAATTTATTATGATTAATATCCTAATTATGATCAAATTCATAATAATGAGCATCATGGTTGTTGTCATCATGCTAATTATGATCAAGATCATCATAATGTTAATCATAGTTGCAATGGCAACCATAATTTATTATGATTAATATTCTAATTAGGATCAAGATCATCATAATGATCATCATAGTACCCATAGCAGCCATCATTTATTATGATTAATATGGTAATTATGATCCAAATCATCATAATGAGCATCATGGTTGCCATAACAACCATAATTTATTATAATTAATGTGCTAATTATGATCAAGATCATCATAATGATCATCATAGTTGCCATAGCAACCATCATTTAATGTGATTAATATGGTAATTATGATCAAAATCATCATAATGATCATCATGGTTGCCATAACATGCATAATTTATTATGATTAATATCCTAATTATGATCAAGATCATCATATAATCATAATAGTTGCCATAGCAACTAGAATTTATTATGTTTAATATACTAATAACGATCAAGCTCATCATAATGATCATCATAGTTGCCATAGCAACCATCATTTATTATGATTAATATGCTAATTATGATAAAGATCATCATAATGATCATCTTAGTTCCCATGGCAACCATAATTTTTATGAATTATGTGATAATTATGATCAAAATCATCATAATGAGCATCATGGTTGCCATTGCAACCATCATTTAGTATGATTATTATGCTAATTATAATCAAGATCATCATCATGAGCATCATGGTTGCCATGGCAACCATCATTTATTATGATTAATATGCTAATTATGATCAAAATCTTAATAATGAGCATCATGGTTGTGGTCATCATGCTATTTATGATCAGGATCATCATAATGATCATCATAGTTGCCACAACCATCATTTATTATTTTAATATGCTTATTATGATCAAAATCATCATTATGATCATCATGGTTGCCATAACAACCAGAATTTATTATGATTATGCTAATTATGATCAAGATCATCATAACACTGCATGAAAAGCGCCGTATTCCAAGGTATTCACATGTGAATACGGGTGTGAATAAAACACATATTGCAAGCGTATTCCGACATGGAATATTAGTGTGAATACGGCATCGTATTCTTCAGTATTCTAAGTGTGAATACGCCGTGAATATGCCGCGTATTCTGACCAATATTCACACTTGGAATATCTCACTTCTCACTTAATCCGTGTTTCCACAAAATAAATTCATCAGCTGACATTTTTAAACTTTATTTTGAATGCTGAAAAATTGAAGTGGAATTTTATAAATAATTTGGCGCAAAAACCAAAAAGCGCGCTTTCGAGTTTAATAAACATTGAACGAGGAGATCGTGCGTTTGTGGCTGTAAGAAATCTTTTTGGCGCTTATAAATAAGGGAAGAGAGTGAAGGATGCCAAGGGCTTGGTAAAGTCTGGAAACTCTGGTCGCAGTTAAAGAGCATGCCGGCGAGTATTTGTATGCTACGATTCCCACGAAGTCTGATGAAGAAAATGCGCGAAATAGAAATGAGATTGCATGGCGCGATTTCCACAGCACCTTATGTTCGCTAATACGTGTAAAATGATAACGAATATTAACCGTATTTCAAGGATTTTTTATTGTTCAAAACCGAAAACGCATATACTGTTTGTGCGTAAGGGACCTCTTCGGTGAGTGACTAAATATCGTGCAGTTGAATTCAATAGCCGGCCTATAGACTATACCCTATGACCATGTTGGGAGTAATCTCAACATTTTATTAACAAATTACCTGGTGATAAGAGGTTAATGGGTTATGCGTTCGCAGCCTGTGCGAATGTTTAGGCATTTATTGTCCCTCAAGTCTGTCCATTAAGGAAAATATCAATATGAACAAACATGCATAATCTTTAGGTTGCCATGTTAATTTGCATAGCAGTCATACACATTGCAATGGTAGGTTTATCCACAGTTAATGTGTTTTATCAAGGTTGATCAAATGCAATACTAAGATTTCAGTCAATTATTTAAATTTTATACAGTCCTTAACAGATCATGTACATGTGATGGGTTACAACATTTCACATTTTATAAAATATTATTGGAACATCACAAATTGTTCAAAAATATGTAGCAAAAACACAGCCTATCATGAACTTCTACTAAGCTGTTATGATTTTCAATCTTTCATCAGCTGATTGTTAATTTATAAGCAATGTTGTTTTAGTATATATGAAACATTGCTCCTGGAGTATGTCAGAAATTATACTTAATAGTAAATTGTTGAGCAAAGCAAGTGATGTTTTTTCACTTGGTAAGATATTAAAAACTATAGGTGAGCAGATAATGAATCAGGAACTTCTTTCACTGGGTGAAAAATCCTCTTCATCTTTAGCAAAGTTAAGGCCAACTCTTTTGGGAATTTTCTCAATCTTGCAACCCCTGATGGCTAAAAACAATTAAAACCACCTTAAAGCAATTATTGAACAAAATACATAGCAAACTTTCTTAAGCTATAATAGATTATTATCCGAAAGGTTAATGATAATGGTAAAAGCTGATGTTGCATGCATGGCCATTTGTTTTTATTGTTGTGCATAGAATTTATGCAGTGTAATGAAATTATAATATTCCTAGGAGAATGTATATGTACAATGTACAATGTACACACCATTCATATAATTTGGAAGCTAATCAATTAGGGTAAAAATGGAAACAAATTCTTCCATGAACTTAAAGCTGTATATACACATAGCTACTCCTAGTATGCAAACATCGAGAAGCTGTAGTAAACTCATCTACACTTTAATGGTATATTCTTTAAGTATTGTGATTATAATTTATGTACGGAAAAGTAATTGCAAACAAATCAGTAAACAGTCTCAGTTATAAATTATGATGAGGGCAATGTTAAAAGGCTTCACTTAAAAACACAGTCTAGCATGAACTTCTAAGCTGTTAAGATTTCTGTCTTTGGGCAGCTGGTTGTTAAGATTCCTATCTTTTGGCAACCAGTTCAATAGCTATTCTGTGGTAAATATTAGTGTAAATATAATTCATATATGCTAAAAGGAAAAATATAGGCCATTATTTTGTTAAAAAATATATTATATATAACTAAAAAACACAGTCTGGCTTTGATTTCTAAGCTGTTAAGATTTCTGTCTTTGGGCAGCTGATTGTTAAGATTTCAATCTTTTGGCAATCAATCATTAGCTATTCTGTGACAATTATATAACAATATATATCTATAATATATAAATTTTGCCTAAAATATAAAAACCCTCATGAAATGCACCAATGCACCCATTTCAATGCATCTTGAAAACGTCATCTAAGGGTTATGTTATGTTAAAGTTATGATTACAGCAGCTTTCTGAATATTTGTGGTAGGTAAGAAAGTAATGTCCCTTTTCAGTATTGGCAAACTTTTAAATTTTGTTTGTATTGAGTATGGCTTTGAAATGGCAAACATTTGTACCTACTATAATTAGTGTGTGATGGAGGTAGGATTGATGAAAACCATCATACAATTTATTTATTTACAAGCAGGTACAGTTAGCTGTGTACAAATTAGCTACAATAAACACAATAGTAATCTATTTATATTAATAAAAACAAAAAAAGTGATGAGCCCAGCCGTAAAAGCGTTGGCCTCGCACTATTGTTGTTGTGTTGTGTTGTTTCAGGACTATAGTATGACATAACTCTTGTTATTATTAAATAACTTACCTGATTTTAGCGCCGCCACAAGAATTATTTTGGGGCATCGCGAACATCTTTAACAATTCAAAGTTGAACAGCTTGAACTTCTGTTGAAACCACGCATTTATATATAAGCGCCCTGGTTGAAACCAATTGACATTTGTGCCATGTTATCGTTTTGTAAACAAAGGGAACTGGACAACTTTTGCGAGGAATCATTTAAAGACATTTATTTGTTATTGTTATACGACCTCCGAATTTCGCCATTTATTCGCAATTTCGCCGCAATTCCTTGGCGCAAAAATTGTCACTAACATGTCGAAGAGGAAATTTCCCAAAGGAAATTTCCTACGATTTCCCAACACTGAACTGTATATATTACGGATGCTTTTGACGATACAGAATCATCAACTTTCTACCCATGTGTTTACGTATCCAAGCAAAAATAAAAGTATTTTTTTATATATAACTTCTTTTACACAGGTAATTAAAGAAATTGATGGATATTTCTCTTTTTATACAGCTTTTTTACGACTTACGAGGCTACTCAGCGCTCATCGACTGAGGATATACGATACTCGACATCCCTGCGCAGCAAAAAAATTAATCAAATAAAAATCATCGTGCGTTTGGTAACATTTATTGTCTTTATTGTCTGTCGCCTAAACAAATCAAGTGCAATTTCAATTTCTGACCGTGATGAGAAGAAATGCTGGATAACAGTTGACACCGGCATTGAACTGAAACAACCTTTGCCTATTCCGTGGTATATAAACGCATTTCCTGCAATATTTACACAATATAACTCGTTGATTATCCCGTATTCATGCGTACAATCACATTTTCTATGCCGAAGTGTGAATACTAGGTCTTGAAAAATATTCACAGAGTATTCGAAGGTATTCTAGGTCAGAATACGCGGTGTGTTTTATTCACAGGTATTCACATCGGAATACCCCCAATATTCCGAGGATATTCACAGTGAATATCTGTGAATACGTGTGAATATGGACCATATTCGAACTCATATTCGCACGTATTCACCTGTGAATACGCGGTTTTTCATGCAGTGAATGATCATCATAGTTGCCATAGCAACAAGAATTTATTATGATTAATATGCTAATTATGATCAAAATCATCATAATGAGCATCATGGTTGCCATGGCAACTATAATTTATTATGATTAATATGCTAATTATGATTAAAATCATCATATTGATCATCTTAGTTGCCATAGCAACCATAATTTTTTATGAATAATGTGCTAATTATGATCAAAATCATCATATTGAGCATCATGATTGCCATTGCAACCATAATTTAGTATGATTAATATGCTAATTATGATCAAGATCATCATAATGATAATCATAGTTGCCATGGCAACCATCATTTATTATGATTAATATGCTAATTTTGATCAAAATCTTAATAATGAGCATCATAGTTGTTGTCATCATGCTAACTATGATCAAGATCATCATAATGATCATCATAGTTGCCATGGCAACCAGAATTTATTATAATTAATATGCTAATTATGATCAAGATCATCATAATGATCATCATAGTTGCCATGGCAACCAGAATTTATTATGATTAATATGCTAATTATGATCAAGATCATCATAATGATCATCATAGTTGCCATTGCAACTATAATTTATTATGAATAATATGCTAATTATGATTAAATCATCATATTGATCATCTTAGTTGCCATAGCAACCATAATTTTTTATGAATAATGTGCTAATTATGATCAAAATCATCATATTGAGCATCATGATTGCCATTGCAACCATAATTTAGTATGAATAATATGCTAATTATGATCAAGATCATCATAATGATCATCATAGTTGCCATGGCAACCATCATTTATTATGATTAATATGGTATATATGATCAAAATCATCACAATGATCATTATATTTGCAATAAAAACCATAATTATTATGATTAATATACTAATTATGATCAAGATCATCATAATGATCATCATAGTTGCCATGGCAACCATAATTTATTATGATTAATACGCTAATTATGATCAAAATCATAATAATGAGCATTATAGTTGTCATGGCAACAATCATTTATTATGAATAATTTGCTAAATATAGCCAAATCATCAAAATGATCATCATGGTTGCCATGGCAACCATCATTTATTATGATTCATATGCTAATTATAATCAAGATCATTATAATGATCATCATAGTTGCCATAGCAACCAGCATTTATTATGAATAATGTGCTAGTTATGATCAAAATCATCATAATGATTATCATGGTTGCCATAGCAACCAGAATTTATTATAATTAATATGCTAATTATGATCAAGATCATCATAATGATCATCATAGTTGCCATGGCAACCAGAATTTATTATGATTAATATGCTAATTATGATCAAGATCATCATAATGATCATCATAGTTGCCATTGCAACTATAATTTATTATGAATAATATGCTAATTATGATTAAATCATCATATTGATCATCTTAGTTGCCATAGCAACCATAATTTTTTATGAATAATGTGCTAATTATGATCAAAATCATCATATTGAGCATCATGATTGCCATTGCAACCATAATTTAGTATGAATAATATGCTAATTATGATCAAGATCATCATAATGATCATCATAGTTGCCATGGCAACCATCATTTATTATGATTAATATGGTATATATGATCAAAATCATCACAATGATCATTATATTTGCAATAAAAACCATAATTTATTATGATTAATATACTAATTATGATCAAGATCATCATAATGATCATCATAGTTGCCATGGCAACCATAATTTATTATGATTAATACGCTAATTATGATCAAAATCATCATAATGAGCATCATAGTTGTCATGGCAACAATCATTTATTATGAATAATTTGCTAAATATGGCCAAATCATCAAAATGATCATCATGGTTGCCATGGCAACCATCATTTATTATGATTCATATGCTAATTATAATCAAGATCATTATAATGATCATCATAGTTGCCATAGCAACCAGCATTTATTATGAATAATGTGCTAGTTATGATCAAAATCATCATAATGATTATCATGGTTGCCATAACAACCATAATTTATTATGAATAATGCTAATTATGATCAAGATCATCATAATGATCATCATAGTTGCCATGGAAACCATCATTTATTATGATTAATATGCTACTTATTATAAAAATCATCATAATGATAATCATGGTTGCCATAGCAACCGTAATTTATTATGAATAATATCCTAATTATGATCAAAATCATAATAATGAGCATCATGGTTGTTGTCATCATGCTAATTATGATCAAGATCATCATAATGTTCATCATAGTTGCAATGGCAACCATAATTTAATATGATTAATATTCTAATTAGGATCAAAATCATCATAATGATCATCATAGTTGCCATAGAAACCATCATTTATTATGAATAATATGGTAATTATGATTCAAATCATCATAATGAGCATCATGGTTGCCATAACAGCCATAATTTATTATGATTAATGTGCTAAGTATGATCAAGATCATCATAATTATCATCATAGTTGCCATAGCAACCATCATTTATTATGATTAATATGGTAATTATGACCAAAATCATCATAATGATCATCATGGTTGCCATAACAAGCATAATTTATTATGATTAATATCCTAATTAAGATCAAGATCATCATAATGATCATCATAGTTGCCATAGCAACTATAATTTATTATGATTAATATGCTAATTATGATCAAGCTCATCATAATGATAATATAGTTGCCATAGCAACCATCATTTATTATGATTAATATGCTAATTATGATCAAGATCATCATAATGAGCATCATGGTTGCCATTGCAACCATCATTTAGTATGATTATTATGCTAATTATGATCAAGATCATCATAATGAGCATCATGGTTGCCATTGCAACCATCATTTATTATGATTAATATGCTAATTATGATCAAAATCATCATAATGAGCATCATTATTGCCATAGCAACCATAATTTATAATGAATAATATGCTAATTATGATCAAAATCATGATAATGAGCATCATAGTTGCCATGGTAACCATCATTTATTATGATTAATATGCTAATTATGATCAAAATCATCATAATGATCATCATGGTTGCGATAGCAACCGTAATTTATTTTGATTAATATGCTAATTATGATCAAAATCATAATAATGAGCATCATGGTTGTTGTCATCATGCTAATTATGATCAAGATCATCATAATGATCATCATAGTTGTCATGGCAACCATCATTTATTATGATTAATATGCTAATTATGATCAAAATCTTAATAATGAGCATCATAGTTGTTGTCATCATGCTAACTATGATCAAGATCATCATAATGATCATCATAGTTGCCATGGCAACCAGAATTTATTATGATTAATATGCTAATTATGATCAAGATCATCATAATGATCATCATAGTTGCCATGGCAACTATAATTTATTATGATTAATATGCTAATTATGATCAAGCTCATCATAATGATAATAATAGTTGCCATAGCAACCATCATTTATTATGATTAATATGCTAATTATGATCAAGATCATCATAATGAGCATCATGGTTGCCATTGCAACCATCATTTAGTATGATTATTATGCTAATTATGATCAAGATCATCATAATGAGCATCATGGTTGCCATTGCAACCATCATTTATTATGATTAATATGCTAATTATGATCAAAATCATCATAATGATTATCATGGTTGCCATAACAACCATAATTTATTATGAATAATATGCTAATTATGATCAAGATCATCATAATGAGCATCATAGTTGCCATGGAAACTATCATTTATTATGATTAATATGCTACTTATGATAAAAATCATCATAATGATCAACATAGTTGCCATAGAAACCATCATTTATTATGACTAATATGGTAAATATGATGAAGATCATAATAATGATCATCATGGTTGCCATGGAAACCATCATTTATTACGATTAATATGCTAATTACGATCAAAATCATCATAATGATCATCATGGTTGCCATAGCAACCGTAATTTATTATGATTAATATGCTAATCATGATCAAAATCATAATAATGAGCATCATGGTTGTTGTCATCATGCTAATTATGATCAAGATCATCATAATGATCATCATAGTTGCCATGGCAACCATAATTTATTATGATTAATAAGCTAATTATGATCAAAATCATCATAATGAGCATCATGGTTGCCATTGCAACCGCAATTTATTATGATTAATATGCTAATTATGATCAAGATCATCATAATGATCATCATAGTTACCATTTTTATGATTAATATGGTAATTATGATCAATATCATCATAATGATCATCTTAGTTGCCATAGCAACCATTATTTACAATTATTAATATGCTAATTATAATCAAAATCATCATAATAATCATCATGGTGGCTAATGCAACCATAATTTATTATGATTAATATGCTAATTATGAACAAGATCATCATAATGTTCATCATAGTTGCAATGTTAACCATAATTTATTATGATTAATATTCTAATTAGGATCAAGATCATCATAATGATCATCATAGTTGCCATAGCAACCATCATTTATTATGATTAATATGGTAATTATGATCCAAATCATCATAAGGAGCATCATGGTTGCCATAACAACAATAATTTATTATGATTAATGTTCTAATTATGATCAAGATCAAAATAATGATCATCATAGTTGCCATAGCAACCATCATTTATTATGATTAATATGGTAATTATGATCAAAATCATCATAATGATCATCATGGTTGCCATAACAAGTATAATTTATTATGAATAATATCCTAATTATGATCAAGATCATCATAATGATCATCGTAGATGCCATAGCAACTATAATTTATTATGATTAATAAGCTAATTATGATCAAGCTCATCATAATGATCATCATAGTTGCCATAGCAACCATCATTTATTATGATTAATATGCTAATTTTGTTTAAGATCATCATAATGATCATCTTAGTTCCCATGGCAACCATAATTTTTTATGATTAATGTGCTAATTAACATCAAAATCATCATAATGAGCATCATGGTTGCCATTACAATCTTCATTTAGTATGATTATTATGCTAATCATGATCAAAATCATCATAATGAGCATCATGGTTGCCATATCAACCATAGGCAACCATCATTTATTATGATTAATATGCTAATTATGATCAAAATCATCATAATGAGCATCATTTTTGCTATGGCAACCATAATTTATAATGAATAATATGCTAATTATGATCAAAATCATCATAATGAGCATCATAGTTGCCATTGCAACCATCATTTTTATGATTAATATGGTAATTATGATCAATATCATCATAATGATCATCTTAGTTGCCATAGCAACCATTATTTATAACGATTAATATGCTAATTATAATCAAAATCATCATAATAATCATCATGGTGGCCAAGGCAACCATAATTTATTATGATTAATATGCTAATTATGAACAAGATCATCATAATGTTCATCATAGTTGCAATGGTAACCATAATTTATTATGATTAATATTCTAATTAGGATCAAGATCATCATAATGATCATCATAGTTGCCATAGCAACCATCATTTATTATGATTAATATGGTAATTATGATATAAATCACCATAATGAGCATCATGGTTGCCATAACAACAATAATTTATTATGATTAATGTGCTATATATGATCAAGATCATCATAATGATCATCATAGTTGCCATAGCAACCATTATTTATTATGATTAATATGGTAATTATGATCAAGATCATCATAATGATCATCATAGATGCCATAGCAACTAAACTTTATTATGATTAATAAGCTAATTATGATCAAGCTCATCATAATGATCATCATAGTTGCCATAGCAACCATCATTTATTATGATTAATATGCTAATTATGTTTAAGATCATCATAATGATCATCTTATTTCTCATGGCAACCATAATTTTTTATGATTAATGTGCTAATTAAGATCAAAATCATCATAATGAGCATCATGGTTGCCATTACAACCTTCATTTAGTATGATTATTATGCTAATCATGATCAAGATCATCATAATGAGCATCATGGTTGCCATATCAACCATAGGCAACCATCATTTATTATGATTAATATGCTAATTATGATCAAAATCATCATAATGAGCATCATTTTTGCTATGGCAACCATAATTTATAATGAATAATATGCTATTTATGATCAAAATCATCATAATGAGCATCATAGTTGCCATGGCAACCATCATTTATTATGAATAATATGCTAATTAAGATCAAAATCATCATAATGAGCATCATGGTTGCCATAGCAACCATCATTATTATGACTAATATGGTAAATATGATGAAGATCATAATAATGATCATCATGGTTGCCATGGAAACCATCATTTATTATGATTAATATGCTAATTATGATCAAAATCATCATAATGATCATCATGGTTGCCATAGCAACCGTAATTTATTATGATTAATATGCTAATTATGATCAAAATCATCATAATGAGCATCATGGTTGGTGTCATCATGCTAATTATGATCAAGATCATCATAATGATCATCATAGTTTTCATGGCAACCATCATTTATTATGATTTATATGCTAATTATGATCAATATCATCATAATGATCATCTTAGTTGCCATAGCAACCATTATTTATAACGATTAATATGCTAATTATAATCAAAATCATCATAATAATCATCATGGTGGCCAATGCAACCATAATTTATCATGATTAATATGCTAATTATGAACAAGATCATCATAATGTTCATCATAGTTGCAATGGCAACCATAATTTATTATGATTAATATTCTAATTAGGATCAAGATCATCATAATGATCATCATAGTTGCCATAGCAACCATCATTTATTATGATTAATATGGTAATTATGATCCAAATCATCATAATGAGCATCATGGTTGCCATAACAACAATAATTTCTTATGATTAATGTGCTAATTATGATCAAGATCATCATAATGATCATCATAGTTGCCAGAGCAACCATAATTTATTATGATTAATATGGTAATTATGATCAAAATCATCATAATGATCATCATGGTTGCCATAACAAGTATAATTATTATGACTAATATCCTAATTATGATCAAGATCATCATAATGAACATCATAGATGCCATAGCAACTATAATTTATAATGATTAATAAGCTAATTATGATCAAGCTCATCATAATGATCATCTTAGTTCCCATGGCAACCATAATTTTTTATGATTAATGTGCTAATTAAGATCAAAATCATCATAATGAGCATCATGGTTGCCATTCCAACCTTCATTTAGTATGATTATTATGCTAATCATGATCAAGATCATCATAATGAGCATCATGGTTGCCATATCAACCGTAGGCAACCATCATATTATGATTAATATGCTAATTATGATCAAAATCATCATAATGAGCATCATTGTTGCTATGGCAACCATAATTTATTATGAATAATATGCTAATTATGATCAAAATCATCATAATGAGCATCATAGTTGCCATGACAACCATCATTTATTATGATTAATATGCTAATTATGATAAAAATCATCATAATGAGCATCATGGTTGCCATCGCAACCATCATTTATTATAAGTAATATGCTAATCATGATGAAGATCATCATAATGATCATCATGGTTGCCATGGCAACAATCATTTATTATGATTAATATGCTAATTATGATCAAAATCATCATAATGATCATCATGGTTGCCATAGCAACCATAATTTATTATGATTAATATGCTAAGTTATGATCAAAATCATCATAATGAGCATCATGGTTGTGTCATCATGCTAATCATGATCAAGATCATCATAATGATCATCATCGTTGCCATGGTAACCATCATTTATTATGCTTTATATGCTAATTTTGATCAAAATCATCATAATGATCATCATGGTTGCCATAGCAACCATCATTTATTATGATTAATATGCTAATTATGATCAAAATCATCATAATGAGCATCATGGTTGTTGTCATCATGCTATTTTATGATCAAGATCATCATAATGATCATCATAGTTGCCATAACAACCATCATTTATTATGATTAATATGCTAATTATGATCAAAATCATCATAATGAGCATCATGGTTTCCATGGCAACTATCATCTATTATGATTAATATGGTAATTATGATCAAGATCATCATAATGATCATCATAGTTGCCATGGCAACCATCATTTAATATGATTAATATGCTAATTATGATCAAAATCTTAATAATGAGCATCATAGTTGTTGTCATCATGCCAATTATGATCAAGATCATCATAATGATCATCATAGTTCCATGGCAACCATAATTTATTATGATTAATATGATAATTATGATCAAAATCATCATAATGAGCATAATGGTTGCTATTGCAACCGTCATTTATTATGATTAATATGCTAATTATGATCAAGATCATCATAATGATCATCATAGTTGCCATTGCAACCATCATTTATTATGATTAATATGCTAATTATGATCAAAATCATCATAATGATCATCATGGTTGCCATAGCAACCATAATTCATTATGTTCAATATGCTAATTATGATCAAAATCTTAATAATGAGCATCATGGTTGTTGTCATCATGCTATTTATGATCAAGATCATCATAATGATCATCATAGTTACCATAACAACCATCATTTATTATGATTAATATGCTAATTATGATCAAAATCATCAAAAATGAGCATCATGGTTGCCATTGCAACCATAATTTAGTATGATTAATATGCTAATTATGATCAAGATCATCATAATGATCATCATAGTTGCCATAGCAACTAAACTTTATTATGATTAATAAGCTAATTATGATCAAGCTCATCATAATGATCATCATAGTTGCCATAGCAACCATCATTTATTATGATTAATATGCTAATTATGTTTAAGATCATCATAATGATCATCTTATTTCTCATGGCAACCATAATTTTTTTATGATTAATGTGCTAATTAAGATCAAAATCATCATAATGAGCATCATGGTTGCCATTACAACCTTCATTTAGTATGATTATTATGCTAATCATGATCAAGATCATCATAATGAGCATCATGGTTGCCATATCAACCATAGGCAACCATCATTTATTATGATTAATATGCTAATTATGATCAAAATCATCATAATGAGCATCATTTTTGCTATGGCAACCATAATTTATAATGAATAATATGCTATTTATGATCAAAATCATCATAATGAGCATCATAGTTGCCATGGCAACCATCATTTATTATGAATAATATGCTAATTAAGATCAAAATCATCATAATGAGCATCATGGTTGCCATAGCAACCATCATTTATTATGACTAATATGGTAAATATGATGAAGATCATAATAATGATCATCATGGTTGCCATGGAAACCATCATTTATTATGATTAATATGCTAATTATGATCAAAATCATCATAATGATCATCATTAATGCCATAGCAACCGTAATTTATTATGATTAATATGCTAATTATGATCAAAATCATCATAATGAGCATCATGGTTGGTGTCATCATGCTAATTATGATCAAGATCATCATAATGATCATCATAGTTTTCATGGCAACCATCATTTATTATGATTTATATGCTAATTATGATCAATATCATCATAATGATCATCTTAGTTGCCATAGCAACCATTATTTATAACGATTAATATGCTAATTATAATCAAAATCATAGTAATAATCATCATGGTGGCCAATGCAACCATAATTTATCATGATTAATATGCTAATTATGAACAAGATCATCATAATGTTCATCATAGTTGCAATGGCAACCATAATTTATTATGATTAATATTCTAATTAGGATCAAGATCATCATAATGATCATCATAGTTGCCATAGCAACCATCATTTATTATGATTAATATGGTAATTATGATCCAAATCATCATAATGAGCATCATGGTTGCCATAACAACAATAATTTATTATGATTAATATGCTAATTATGATCAAGATCATCATAATGATCATCATAGTTGCCATAGCAACCATAATTTATTATGATTAATATGGTAATTATGATCAAAATCATCATAATGATCATCATGGTTGCCATAACAAGTATAATTTATTATGACTAATATCCTAATTATGATCAAGATCATCATAATGAACATCATAGATGCCATAGCAACTATAATTTATAATGATTAATAAGCTAATTATGATCAAGCTCATCATAATGATCATCTTAGTTCCCATGGCAACCATAATTTTTATGATTAATGTGCTAATTAAGATCAAAATCATCATAATGAGCATCATGGTTGCCATTCCAACCTTCATTTAGTATGATTATTATGCTAATCATGATCAAGATCATCATAATGAGCATCATGGTTGCCATATCAACCGTAAGCAACCATCATTTATTATGATTAATATGCTAACTATGATCAAAATCATCATAATGAGCATCATGGTTGCTATGGCAACCATAATTTATTATGAATAATATGCTAATTATGATCAAAATCATCATAATGAGCATCATAGTTGCCATGACAACCATCATTTATTATGATTAATATGCTAATTATGATCAAAATCATCATAATGAGCATCATGGTTGCCATAGCAACCATCATTTATTATGACTAATATGGTAAATATGATGAAGATCATCATAATGATCATCATGGTTGCTATGGAAACA
This sequence comes from Dendronephthya gigantea, assembly GCF_004324835.1. NCBI lineage: Eukaryota > Metazoa > Cnidaria > Anthozoa > Malacalcyonacea > Nephtheidae > Dendronephthya > Dendronephthya gigantea. The sequence goes on from NW_021163519.1 coordinate 28,754, forward strand.
ATCATTTATTATGATTAATATGCTAATTATGATCAAAATCATCATAATGATCATCATGGTTGCCATAGCAACCATAATTTATTATGATTAATATGCTAATTATGATCAAAATCATCATAATGAGCATCATGGTTGGTGTCATCTTGCTAATTATGATCAAGATCATCATAATGATCATCATAGTTGCCATGGCAACCATCATTTATTATGATTAATATGCTAATTATGATCAAAATCATCATAATGATCATCATGGTTGCCATAGCAACCATAATTCATTATGATTAATATGCTAATTATGATTAAAATCTTAATAATGAGCATCATGGTTTTTGTCATCATGCTAATTATGATCAAGATCATCCTAATGATCATCATAGTTGCTATAACAACCATCATTTATTATGATTAATATGATAATTATGATCGAAATCATCATAATGAGCATCATGGTTGCCATTGCAACCATAATTTATTATGATTAATATGCTAATTATGATCAAGATCATCATAATGATCATCATAGTTGCCATGGCAACCATCATTTATTATGAATAATAGGCTACTTATGATAAAAATCTTAATATTGAGCATCATAGTTGTTGTCATCATGCTAATTATGATCAAGATCATCATAATGATCATCATAGTTGCCATAACAACCATCATTTATTATGATTAATATGCTAATTATGATCAAAATCATCATAATGAGCATCATATTTGCCATGGCAACCGTAATTTATTATGATTAATATGCTAATTATGATCAAAATCATTAAAATGATCATCATGGTTGCTATGGCAACCATCATTTATTATGACTAATATGATAATTATGATGAAGATCATCATAATGATCATCATGGTTGCCATGGAAACCATCATTTATCATAATATGCTAATTATGATCAAGATCATCATAATGATCATCATAGTTGCCATGGCAACCATCATTTATTTTAATTAATATGCTAATTATGATCAAAATCTTAATATTGAGCATCATAGTTGTTGTCATCATGCCAATTATGATCAAGATCATCATAATGATCATCATAGTTGCCATTGCAACCATAATTTTTTATGATTAATAAGCTAATTATGATCAAAATCATCATAATGAGCATCATGGTTGCTATTGCAACCACAATTTATTATGATTAATATGCTAATTATGATCAAGATCATCATAATGATCATCATAGTTGCCATTGCAACTATCATTTATTATGATTTATATGCTAATTATGATCAAAATCATCATAATGATCATCATGGTTGCCATAGCAACCTTAATTCATTATGTTTAATATGCTAATTATGATCAAGATCATCATAATGATCATCATAGTTGCCATGGCAACCATCATTTATTATGATTAATATGCTAATTATGATAAAAATCTTAATATTGAGCATCATAGTTGTTGTCATCATGCTAATTATGATCAAGATCATCATAATGATCATCATAGTTGCCATGGCAACCATAATTTGTTATGATTAATAAGCTAATTATGATCAAAATCATCATAATGAGCATCATGGTTGCCATTGCAACCACAATTTATTATGATTAATATGCTAATTATGATCAAGATCATCATAATGATCATCATAGTTGCCATGGCAACCATCATTTATTATGATTTATATGCTATATATGATCAAAATCATCATAATTATCATCATGGTTGCCATAGCAACCATAATTCATTATGATTAATATGCTAATTATGATTAAAATCTTAATAATGAACATCATGGTTTTTGTCATCATGCTATTTATGATCAAGATCATCATAATGATCATCGTAGTTGCCATAACAACCATCATTTTTTTAATAATATGCTAATTATGATCAAGATCATCATTATTATCATCATAGTTGCCATAGCAACCATAATTTATTGTGATTAATATGCTAATTATGATCAAGCTCATCATAATGATCATCATAGTTGCAATGGCAACCAGAATTTATTGTGATTAATATGCTAATTATGATCAAGCTCATCATAATGATCATCATAGTTGCAATGGCAACCATCATTTATTATGATTAATATGCTAATTATGATCAAGATCATCATAATGATCATCTTAGTTCCCATGGCAACCATAATTTTTTATGATTAATGTGCTAATTATGATCAAAATCATCATAATGAGCATCATGGTTGCCATTGCAACCATAATTTAGTATGATTAATATGCTTATTATGATCATGATCATCATAATGATCATCATAGTTGCCATGGCAACCAACATTTATTATGATTAATATGGTATATATGATCAAAATCATCACAATGATCATTATGGTTGCAATAAAAAACCATAATTATTATGATCAATATGCTTATTATGATCAAGATCATCATAATGAGCATCATGGTTGCCATGGCAACCATAGGCAACCATTATTTATTATGATTAATATGCTAATGATGATCATAATCACCATAATGAGCATCATTATTGCCATGGCAACTATAACTTATAATGAATAATATGCTAATTATGATCAAAATCATCATAATGATTATCATAGTTGCCATGGCAATCATCATTTATTATGATTAATATGCTAATTATGATCAAAATCTTAATATTGAGCATCATAGTTGTTGTCATCATGCCAATTATGATCAAGATCATCATAATGATCATCATAGTTGCCATGGCAACCATAATTTTTTATGATTAATAAGCCTAATTATGATTAAAATCATCATAATGAGCATCATGGTTGCTATTGCAACCACAATTTATTATGATTAATATGCTAATTATGATCAATCATCATAATGATCATCATAGTTGCCATTGCAACTATCATTTATTATGATTTATATGCTAATTATGATCAAAATCATCATAATGATCATCATGGTTGCCATAGCAACCTTAATTCATTATGTTTATTATGCTAATTTATGATCAAAATCTTAATAATGAGCATCATGGTTGGTGTCATCATGCTATTTATGATCAAGATCATCATAATGATCATCATAGTTGCCATAACAACCATCATTTATTATGATTAATATGCTAATTATGATTGAAATCATCATAAGGAGCATCATGGTTGCCATTGCAACCATAATTTAGTATGATTAATATGCTAATTATGATCAAGATCATCATAATGATCATCATAGTTGCCATGGCAACCATCGTTTATTATGATTAATATGCTAATTATGATCAAAATCTTAATATTGAGCATCATAGTTGTTGTCATCATGCCAATTATGATCAAGATCATCATAATGATCATCATAGTTGCCATGGCAACCATACTTTTTTATGATTAATAAGCTAATTATGATCAAAATCATCATAATGAGCATCATGGTTGCTATTGCAACCACAATTTATTATGATTAATATGCTAATTATGATCAAGATCATCATAATGATCATCATAGTTGCCATTGCAACCATCATTTATTATGATTTATATGCTAATTATGATCAAAATCATCATAATGATCTTCATGGTTGCTATAGCAACCTTAATTCATTATTGTTTAATATGCTAATTATGATCTAAATCTTAATAATGAGCATCATGGTTGTTGTCATCATGCTATTTATGATCAAGATCATCATAATGATCATCATAGTTGCCATAACAACCATCATTTATTATGTTTAATATGGTAATTATGATCAAAATCATCATAATGATCATCATGGTTGCCATAACAAGCATAATTTATTTTGATTAATATCGTAATTATGATCAAGATCATCATAATGATCATCATAGTTGCCATAGCAACATAATTTATTGTGATTAATATGCTAATTATGATCAAGCTCATCATAATGATCATCATAGTTGCCATGGCAACCATCATTTATTATGATTAATATGCTAATTATGATCAAGATCATCATAATGATCATCTTAGTTCCCATGGCAACCATAATTTTTTATGATTAATGTGCTAATCATGATCAAAATCATCATAATGAGCAACATGGTTGCCATTGCAACCATAATTTAGTATGATTAATATGCTTATTATGATCATGATCATCATAATGATCATCATTGTTGCCATGGCAACCATCATTTATTATGATTAATATGGTATATATGATCAAAATCATCACAATGATCATTATGGTTGAAATAAAAAACCATAATTTATTATGATTAATATGCTTATTATGATCAAGATCATCATAATGAGCATCATGGTTGCCATGGCAACCATAGGCAACCATCATTTATTATGATTTATATGCTAATTATGATCAAAATCATCATAATGATCATCATGGTTGCCATAGCAACCATAATTCATTATGATTAATATGCTAATTATGATTAAAATCTTAATAATGAGCATCATGGTTTTTGTCATCATGCTATTTATGATCAAGATCATCATAATGATCATCATAGTTGCCATAACAACCATCATTTATTATGATTAATATGCTAATTATGATCAAAATCATCATAATGAGCATCATGGTTGCCATTGCAACCATAATTTAGTATGATTAATATGCTAATTATGATCAAGATCATCATAATGATCATCATAGTTGCCATGGCAACCATCATTTATTATGATTAATAGGCTAATTATGATAAAAATCTTAATATTGAGCATCATAGTTGTTGTCATCATGCTAATTATGATCAAGATCATCATAATGATCATCATAGTTGCCATAACAACCATCATTTATTATGATTAATATGCTAATTATGATCAAAATCATCATAATGAGCATCATAATTGCCATGGCAAACCGTAATTTATTATGATTAATATGCTAATTATGATCAAATCATTAAAATGAGCATCATGGTTGCCATAAGCAACCATCATTTATTATGACTAATATGGTAAATATGATGAAGATCATAATAATGATCATCATGGTTGCCATGGAAACCATCATTTATCATAATATGCTAATTATGATCAGATCATCATAAGATCATCATAGTTGCCATGGCAACCATCATTTATTTTAATTAATATGCTAATTATGATCAAAATCTTAATATTGAGCATCATAGTTGTTGTCATCATGCCAATTATGATCAAGATCATCATAATGATCATCATAGTTGCCATTGCAACCATAATTTTTATGATTAATAAGCTAATTATGATCAAAATCATCATAATGAGCATCATGGTTGCTATTGCAACCACAATTTATTATGATTAATATGCTTATTTGATCAAGATCATCATATGATCATCATAGTTGCCATTGCAACTATCATTTATTATGATTTATATGCTAATTATGATCAAAATCATCATAATGATCATCATGGTTGCCATAGCAACCTTAATTCATTATGTTTAATATGCTATTATGATCAAGATCATCATAATGATTCATCATAGTTGCCATGGCAACCATCTTTATTATGATTAATATGCTAATTATGATAAAATCTTAATATTGAGCATCATAGTTGTTGTCATCATGCTAATTATGATCAAGATCATCATAATGATCATCATAGTTGCCATGGCAACCATAATTTGTTATGTTTAATAAGCTAATTATGATCAAAATCATCATAATGAGCATCATGGTTGCCATTGCAACCACAATTTATTATGATTAATATGCTATTATGATCAAGATCATCATAATGATCATCATAGTTGCCATGGCAACCATCATTTATTATGATTTATATGCTATATATGATCAAATCATCATAATTATCATCATGGTTGCCATAGCAACCATAATTCATTATGATTAATATGCTAATTATGATTAAAATCTTAATAATGAACATCATGGTTTTTGTCATCATGCTATTTATGATCAAGATCATCATAATGATCATCGTAGTTGCCATAACAACCATCATTTTTTTTAATAATATGCTAATTATGATCAAGATCATCATTATTATCATCATAGTTGCCATAGCAACCATAATTTATTGTGATTAATATGCTAATTGATTGATCAAGCTCATCATAATGATCATCATAGTTGCAATGGCAACCGAATTATTGTGATTAATATGCTAATTATGATCAAGCTCATCATAATGATCATCATAGTTGCAATGGCAACCATCATTTATTATGATTAATATGCTAATTATGATCAAGATCATCATAATGATCATCTTAGTTCCCATGGCAACCATAATTTTTTATGATTAATGTGCTAATTATGATCAAAATCATCATAATGAGCATCATGGTTGCCATTGCAACCATAATTTAGTATGATTAATATGCTTATTATGATCATGATCATCATAATGATCATCATAGTTGCCATGGCAACCAACATTTATTATGATTAATATGGTATATATGATCAAAATCATCACAATGATCATTATGGTTGCAATAAAAAACCATAATTTATTATGATCAATATGCTTATTATGATCAAGATCATCATAATGAGCATCATGGTTGCCATGGCAACCATAGGCAACCATTATTTATTATGATTAATATGCTAATGATGATCATAATCACCATAATGAGCATCATTATTGCCATGGCAACTATAACTTATAATGAATAATATGCTAATTATGATCAAAATCATCATAATGATTATCATAGTTGCCATGGCAATCATCATTTATTATGATTAATATGCTAATTATGATCAAAATCTTAATATTGAGCATCATAGTTGTTGTCATCATGCCAATTATGATCAAGATCATCATAATGATCATCATAGTTGCCATGGCAACCATAATTTTTTATGATTAATAAGCTAATTATGATTAAAATCATCATAATGAGCATCATGGTTGCTATTGCAACCACAATTTATTATGATTAATATGCTAATTATGATCGAGATCATCATAATGATCATCATAGTTGCCATTGCAACTATCATTTATTATGATTTATATGCTAATTATGATCAAAATCATCATAATGATCATCATGGTTGCCATAGCAACCTTAATTCATTATGTTTATTATGCTAATTATGATCAAAATCTTAATAATGAGCATCATGGTTGGTGTCATCATGCTATTTATGATCAAGATCATCATAATGATCATCATAGTTGCCATAACAACCATCATTTATTATGATTAATATGCTAATTATGATTGAAATCATCATAAGGAGCATCATGGTTGCCATTGCAACCATAATTTAGTATGATTAATATGCTAATTATGATCAAGATCATCATAATGATCATCATAGTTGCCATGGCAACCATCGTTTATTATGATTAATATGCTAATTATGATCAAAATCTTAATATTGAGCATCATAGTTGTTGTCATCATGCCAATTATGATCAAGATCATCATAATGATCATCATAGTTGCCATGGCAACCATACTTTTTTATGATTAATAAGCTAATTATGATCAAAATCATCATAATGAGCATCATGGTTGCTATTGCAACCACAATTTATTATGATTAATATGCTAATTATGATCAAGATCATCATAATGATCATCATAGTTGCCATTGCAACCATCATTTATTATGATTTATATGCTAATTATGATCAAAATCATCATAATGATCTTCATGGTTGCTATAGCAACCTTAATTCATTATGTTTAATATGCTAATTATGATCTAAATCTTAATAATGAGCATCATGGTTGTTGTCATCATGCTATTTATGATCAAGATCATCATAATGATCATCATAGTTGCCATAACAACCATCATTTATTATGTTTAATATGGTAATTATGATCAAAATCATCATAATGATCATCATGGTTGCCATAACAAGCATAATTTATTTTGATTAATATCGTAATTATGATCAAGATCATCATAATGATCATCATAGTTGCCATAGCAACCATAATTTATTGTGATTAATATGCTAATTATGATCAAGCTCATCATAATGATCATCATAGTTGCCATGGCAACCATCATTTATTATGATTAATATGCTAATTATGATCAAGATCATCATAATGATCATCTTAGTTCCCATGGCAACCATAATTTTTTATGATTAATGTGCTAATCATGATCAAAATCATCATAATGAGCAACATGGTTGCCATTGCAACCATAATTTAGTATGATTAATATGCTTATTATGATCATGATCATCATAATGATCATCATTGTTGCCATGGCAACCATCATTTATTATGATTAATATGGTATATATGATCAAAATCATCACAATGATCATTATGGTTGAAATAAAAAACCATAATTTATTATGATTAATATGCTTATTATGATCAAGATCATCATAATGAGCATCATGGTTGCCATGGCAACCATAGGCAACCATCATTTATTATGATTAATATGCTAAATATGATCAAAATCATCATAATGATCATCATGGTTGCCATAGCAACCTTAATTCATTATGTTTAATATGCTAATTATGATCAAAATCTTAATAATGAGCATCATGGTTGTTGTCATCATGCTATTTATGATCAAGATCATCATAATGATCATCATAGTTTCCATAACAACCATCATTTATTATGATTAATATGCTAATTATGATCAAAATCATCATAATGAGCATCATGGTTGCCATTGCAACCATAATTTAGTATGATTAATATGCTAATTATGATCAAGATCATCATAATGATCATCATAGTTGCCATAGCAACCATCATTTATTATGATTAATAGCTAATTATGATCAAAATCTTAATATTGAGCATCATAGTTGTTGTCATCATGCTAATTATGATCAAGATCATCATAATGATCATCATAGTTGCAATAACAACCAGAATTTATTATGATTAATATGCTAATTATGATCAAGATCATCATAATGATCATCATAGTTGCCATAGCAACCAGAATTTATTATGATTAATATGCTAATTATGATCAAGATCATCATAATGATCATCATAGTTATCATGGCAACCATAATTTATTATGATTAATATGCTAATTATGATTAAAATCATCATATTGATCATCTTAGTTGCCATGGCAACCATAATTTTTTATGATTAATGTGCTAATTATGATTAAAATCATCATATTGAGCATCATGGTTGCCGTTGCAACCATAATTTAGTATGATTAATATGCTAATTATGATCAATATCATCATAATGATCATCATAGTTGCTATGGCAACCATCATTTATTATGATTAATATGGTATATATGATCAAAATCATCACAATGATCATTATGGTTGCAATAAAAAACCATAATTTATTATGATTAATATGCTTATTATGATCAAGATCATCATAATGATCATCATAGTTGTTATGGCAACCATAATTTATTATGAATAATATGGTAATTTTGATCAAGATCATCATAATGATCATCTTAGTTGCCATGGCAACCATCATTTATTATGATTAATATGCTAATTATGATCAAGATCATCATAATGATCATCATAGTTTCCATAGCAACTATCATTTATTATGATTAATATAGTAATTATGATCCAAATCATCATAATAAGCATCATGGTTGCCATAACAACCATAATTTATTATGATTAATGTGCTAATTAGGATCAAGATCATCATAATGATCATCATAGTTGCCATAACAACCATCATTTATTATGTTTAATATGGTAATTATGATCAAAATCATCATAATGATCATCATGGTTGCCATAACAAGCATAATTTATTATGATTAATATGCTAATTATGATCAAGCTCATCATAATGATCATCATAGTTCCCATGGCAACCATAATTTATTATGATTAATATGCTAATTATGATCAAGATCATCATAATGATCATCTTAGTTCCCATGGCAACCATAATTTTTTATGATTAATGTGCTAATTATGATCAAAATCATCATAATGAGCATCATGGTTGCCATTGCAGCCATAATTTAGTATGAATAATATGCTTTTTATGATCATGATCATCATAATGATCATCATAGTTGCCATGTCAACCAACATTTATTATGAATAATACTTTAATTATGATGAAGATCATCATAATGATCATCATAGTTGCCATAGCAACCATCATTTATTATGATTAATATGCTAATTTTGTTCAAAATCACCATAATGATCATGATAGTTGCAACGGCAACCATCATTTATTTTGATTAATATGCTAATTCTGATCAAAATCATCATAATTAGCATCATGGTTACCATGGCAACCATTATCTATTATGATTAATATGGTAATTATGATCAATATCGTCATAATGATCATCATAGTGGCCATAGCAACCATTATTTATTATGATTAATATGCTAATTATGATCAAGATCATCATAATGATCATCATAGTTGCCATACAACCATCATTTATTATGATTAATATGGTATATATGATCAAATCATCACAATGATCATTATGGTTGCATAACAACCATAATTTTATATGATTAATATAATTATTATGATCAAGATCATCATAATGTTTATCATAGTTGCCATGGCATCCATCATTTATTATGAATAATATGCTAATTATGATCAAAATCATCAAACGAGCATCATGGTTGCTATGGCAACAATCATTTATTATGAATAATATTTTAATTATGAGAAAATCATCATAATGATCATCATAGTTGCCATAGCAACCATCATTTATTATGATTATTATGCTAATTTTGTTCAAATCACCATAATGATCATCATAGTTGCAATGGCAACCATCATTTATTATGATTAATATGCTAATTATGATCAAAATCATCATAATGAGCATCATGGTTACCATAGCAACCATCATTTATTATGAATAATATGCTAATTATGATCACGATCATTATAATGATCATCATAGTTGCCATGGCAACCATCATTTATTATGAATAATATGGTAATTATGATAAAAATATCATAATGAACATCACGGTTGCCATAACAACCATATTTTATTATGATTAATATGCTAATTATGATCAGATCATAATAATGAGCATCATGTTTGCCATGGCAACCTTCATTTATTATGAATAATATGGTAAATATGATCAAAATCATAATAATTCATCATAGTTGCCATGGAAACCATCATTTATTATGATTAATATGCTAATTATGATCAAAATCATCATAATGATCATCATGGTTGCCATAGCAACCGTAATTTAATATGATTAATATGCTAATTATGATCAAAATAAATAATGAGCATCATGGTTGTTGTCATCATAATAATTATGATCAAGCTCATCATAATGATCATCATAGTTCCCATGGCAACCATCATTTATTATGATTAATATGCTAATTATGATCAAGATCATCATAATGATCATCTTAGTTCCCATGGCAACCATAATTTTTTATGATTAATGTGCTAATTATGATCAAAATCATCATCATGAGCATCATGGTTGCCATTGCAACCATAATTTAGTATGAATAATATGCTTATTATGATCATGATCATCATAATGATCATCATAGTTGCCATGTCAACCAACATTTATTATGAATAATACTTTAATTATGATGAAGATCATCATAATGATCATCATAGTTGCCATAGCAACCATCATTTATTATGATTAATATGCTAATTTTGTTCAAAATCACCATAATGATCATGATAGTTGCAACGGCAACCATCATTTATTTTGATTAATATGCTAATTCTGATCAAAATCATCATAATTAGCATCATGGTTACCATGGCAACCATCATCTATTATGATTAATATGGTAATTATGATCAATATCGTCATAATGATCATCATAGTGGCCATAGCAACCATTATTTGTTATGATTAATATGCTAATTATGATCAAGATCATCATAATGATCATCATAGTTGCCATACAAACATTTATTATGAATGATATGGTATACATGATCAAAATCATCACAATGATCATCATGGTTACATAACAACCATCATTTATTATGAATAATATTTTAATTATGATGAAGATCATCATAATGATCATCATAGTTGCAACGGCTACCATCATTTATTATAATTAATATGCCAATTATGATCAAAATCATCAAATGAGCATCATGGTTACTATGGCAACCATCATTTATTATCATTATATGGAATTATGATCAAGATCATCATAATGATCATCTTAGTTGCCATGCCAACCATATTTATTACGATTAATATGCTAATTATGATCACGATCATCATAATGATCATATTAGTTGCCATAGCAACCATAATTTTTTTAGGATTAATATGGTAATTATGATCCAAATCATCATTATGAGCATCATGGTCGCCATAACAACCATAATTTATTATGATTAATGTGCTAATTATGATCAAGATCATCATAATGATCATCATACTTGCCATAGCAACCATCATTTACTATGATTGATATGGTAATTATGATCAAAATCATCATAATGATCATCATGGTTGCCATAACAAGCATAATTTATTATGATTAATATCCTAATTATGATCAAGATCATCATAATGATCATCATAGTTGCCATAGCAACCATAATTTATTATGATTAATATGCTAATTATGATCAAAATCATCATAATGAGCATCATGGTTCCCATTGCAACCATAATTTAGTATGATTAATATGCTAATTATGATCAAGATCATCATAATGATCATCATAGTTGCAATGGCAACCATCATTTATTATGATTAATATGGTAATTATGATCAAAATCATCACAATGATCATTATGGTTGCCATA
>NW_021163520.1:0-20840 GCF_004324835.1 Dendronephthya gigantea
ACCAGGGTCATCCAGCACAAGACCTTGCGGTCTAGTGGCGAAGACGATGGTCTCCTAAGTGTTAAATCGATGGTTCGAATCCTACCATAACCGTTTTCATTATGAACTTTGTAAAAGGATAAAGTAAACTAAATAACCATGGCCATCAAGCACAAGATCTTGCGTCTAGTGGCGAGGACAATGGTCTCATAAGTGGTAAATCGATGGTTCGAATCCTACCATAACCGTTTTTCATTATGAACTTCGTAAGAACAGTAAAATAGATCAAATAAACATAGCCGTTCACCCGAAGAACTTGTGGTCTTGTGGCAAAGACTATTTTCTCCCAAGTGTTAAATCGATGTTTCGAATCCCGCCAAAACTATTTTTTATTATGAACTTCGTGAAAGGATAAAGTAGACTAAATAACCAGGGTCATCCAGCACAAGACCTTGCGGTCTAGTGGCGAAGACGATGGTCTCCCAAGTGTTAAATCGATGGTTCGAATCCCGCCAAAACTATTTTTTATTATGAACTTCGTGAAAGGATAAAGTAGACTAAATAACCAGGGTCATCCAGCACAAGACCTTGCGGTCTAGTGGCGAAGACGATGGTCTCCCAAGTGTTAAATCGATGGTTCGAATTCTACCATAACCGTTTTCATTATGAACTTCGTAAAAGGATAAAGTAGACTAAATAACCAGGGTCATCCAGCACAAGATCTGGTGGTCTAGTGGCGAAAACAATGGTCTCCCAAGTGTTAAATCGATGGTTCGAACCCTACCTTAACCTTTTCTCATTATGAACTTCGTGAAAACGATAAAGTAGATCAAATAACATAGCCGTTCCCCCGAAGAACTTGTGTCTAGTGGCTAAGAAAATTTTCCCCCAAGTGTTAAATCGATGTTCGGATCCTGCCAAAACCATTTTTTATTATGAACTTCGTGAAAGGATAAAGTAAACTAAATAACCATGGTCATCCAGCACAAGACCTTGCAGTCTAGAGGCGAAGATGATGGTCTCCCAAGTCTTAAATCGATGGTTCGAATCCTACCATAACCGTTTTCATTATGAACTTCGTTAAAAGGATAAAGTAAATAAATAACCATAACCGTTCAGCACAAGATCTTGCTGTCTAGTGGCGAGGGCGATGGTCTCCTAAGTGGTAAATCGATGGTTCGAATCCTACCATAACCGTTTTTCATTATGAACTTCGTGGGAAGGGTAAAGTAAACTAAATAACCATTGTCATCCAGCACAAGACCTTGCGGTCTAGAGGCGAGACGATGGTCTCCCAAGTGTTAAATCGATGGTTCGAATCGTACCATAACCGTTTTCATTATGAACTTCGTAAAAGGATAAAGTAAAATAAATAACCATGGCCATCCAGCACAAGATCTTGCGTCTAGTGGCGAGGACAGTGGTCTCAGAAGTGGTAAATCGATGGTTCGAATCCTACCATAACCATTTTTTATTATGAGCTTCGTGAAAGGATAAAGTAAACTAAATAACCATGGTCATCCAGCACAAGACCTTGCGGTCTAGAGGCGAAGACGATGGTCTCCCAAGTGTTAAATCGATGGTTCGAATCCTACCTAACCGTTTTCATTATGAACTTCGTTAAAAGGATAAAATAAATTAAATTACCATTACCGTTCAGCACAAGATCTTGCGTCTAGTGGCGAGGGAGGTCTCCCAAGTGGTAAATCGATGGTTCGAATCCTACCATAACCCTTTTTCATTATGAACTTCGTTAAAACAGTAAGTAGATCAAATAAACATACCGTTCACCCAAAAACTTGTGGTCAAGTGGCTAAGACAATTCTCCCAAGTGTTAAATCGATGTTTCGAATCCTGCCAAAACTATTTTATTATGAACTTCGTGAAAGGATAAAGTAGACTAAATAACCAGGGTCATTCAGCACAAGACCTTGCGGTCTAGTGGCGAAGACAATGGTCTCCCAAGTGTTAAATCGATGGTCGAATCCTGCCAAAAGCTTTTTTTATTATGAACTTCGTAAAAGGATAAAGAAAACTAAATAACCATGGCCATCCAGCACAAGACCTTGTAGTCGAGTGGCGAGGAGGATGGTCTCCCAAGTGGTAAATCGATGGTGCGAATCCTACCATAACCGTTTTTCATTATGAACTTCGTAAAAGGATAAAGTAAACTAAATAACCATGGCCATCCAGCACAAGATCTTGCGTCTAGTGGCGAGGACAATGGTCTCATAAGTGGTAAATCGATGGTTCGAATCCTACCATAACCGTTTTTCATTATGAACTTCGTAAGAACGGTAAAATAGATCAAATAAACATAGCCGTTCACCCGAAGAACTTGTGGTCTTGTGGCAAAGACAATTTTCTCCCAAGTGTTAAATCGATGTTTCGAATCCCGCCAAAACTATTTTTTATTATGAACTTCGTGAAAGGATAAAGTAGACTAAATAACCAGGGTCATCCAGCACAAGACCTTGCGGTCTAGTGGCGAAGATGATGGTCTCCCAAGTGTTAAATCGATGGTTCGAATCCAGCCAAAACTATTTTTTATTATGAACTTCGTTAAAGGATAAAGTAGACTAAATAACCAGGGTCATCCAGCACAAGACCTTGCGGTCTAGTGGCGAAGACGATGGTCTCCCAAGTGTTAAATCGATGGTTCGAATCCTACCATAACCGTTTTCATTATGAACTTCGTAAAAGGATAAAGTAGACTAAATAACCAGGGTCATCCAGCACAAGATCTGGTGGTCTAGTGGCGAAAACAATGGTCTCCCAAGTGTTAAATCGATGGTTCGAACCTACCTTAACCTTTTCTCATTATGAACTTCGTGAAAAGATAAAGTAGATCAAATAAACATAGCCGTTCCCCAAGACTTGTGGTCTAGTGGCTAAGAAAATTTCCCAAGTGGTAAATCGATGTTTCGATCCTGCCAAAACCATTTTTTATTATGAACTTCGTGAAAGGATAAAGTAAACTAAATAACCATGGTCATCCAGCACAAGACCTTGCAGTCTAGAGGCGAAGATGATGGTCTCCCAAGTCTTAAATCGATGGTTCGAATCCTACCATAACCGTTTTCATTATGAACTTCGTTAAAAGGATAAAGTAAATTAAATAACCATAACCGTTCAGCACAAGATCTTGCTGTCTAGTGGCGAGGGCGATGGTCTCCCAAGTGGTAAATCGATGGTTCGAATCCTACCATAACCGTTTTTCATTATGAACTTCGTGAAGGGTAAAGTAAACTAAATAACCATTGTCATCCAGCACAAGACCTTGCGGTCTAGAGGCGGAGACGATGGTCTCCCAAGTGTTAAATCGATGGTTCGAATCGTACCATAACCGTTTTCATTATGAACTTCGTAAAAGGATAAAGTAAAATAAATAACCATGGCCATCCAGCACAAGATCTGCAGTCTAGTGGCGAGGACAGTGGTCTCAGAAGTGGTAAATCGATGGTTCGAATCCTACCATAACCATTTTTATTATGAACTTCGTGAAAGGATAAAGTAAACTAAATAACCATGGTCATCCAGCACAAGACCTTGCGGTCTAGAGGCGAAGACGATGGTCTCCTAAGTGTTAAATCGATGGTTCGAATCCTACCTTAACCGTTTTCATTATGAACTTCGTTAAAAGGATAAAATAAATAAATGACCATTACCGTTCAGCACAAGATCTTGCTGTCTAGTGGCGAGGGAGATGGTATCCCAAGTGGTAAATCGATGGTTCGAATCCTACCATAACCTTTTCATTATGAACTTCGTTAAAACAGTAAAGTAGATCAAATAAACATAGCCGTTCACCCAAAGAACTTGTGGTCAAGTGGCTAAGACAATTTTATCCCAAGTGTTAAATCGATGTTTCGAATCCTGCCAAAACTATTTTTTATTATGAACTTCGTGAAAGGATAAAGTAGACTAAATAACCAGGGTCATTCAGCACAAGACCTTGCGGTCTAGTGGCGAAGACGATGGTCTCCCAAGTGTTAAATCGATGGTCGAATCCTGCAAAAGCTTTTTTTATTATGAACTTCGTAAAAGGATAAAGAAAACTAAATAACCATGGCCATCCAGCACAAGACCTTGTAGTCGAGTGGCGAGGAGGATGGTCTCCCAAGTGGTAAAATCGATGGTGCGAATCCTACCATAACCGTTTTTCATTATGAACTTCGTGAAAAGGATAAAGTAAATTAAATAACCATAACCGTTCGGCACAAGACCTTGTGGTCTAGTGGCGAAAACAATGGTCTCCGAAGTGTTAAATCGATGGTTCGAATCCTACCATAACCGCTTTTCATTATGAACTTTGTGAAAAGGATAAAGTAAATTAAATGACCATGGGCGTTCAGCTCCAGATCTTGTAGTCTATGTGATATATATATTGAATATTTAATTAGGCTGTAAGGTATAAATATGCATGCGTAATTAGCAGCGTTGTTGGCTTGCTGGATGATGCTGTAACATAGAATAAAACAGAGAATAAAACATTTTATGAAGACTAGATCAATCTGTATCAATCCGTATCAGAGACAAGGCATATACACTACAATTGGGCTCACTGAGGAGAAAGTCAGGGCTGTGGTGAATGCTACGGAGCCGAAAACAGCCTCTGAAGTTCGGAGTTTTCTTGGTCTGGTAAATTTCTGTAGTCTGTTCATTCCAGATTTAGCTATAACGGCTGAACCTGCGGAAGTTAACCAGGACAACTACACCTTTTGTTTGTGGAAATGAACAGAATAAGGTGTTTCAAGAGCTTAAGAATACGATGTCTACCGCTGATTCATTGGCTTTTTTTGATAAAGATGCAGAAACGTCGTTAATCTCAGATGCTAGTCCTGTTGGTCTTGGTGCAGTGCTTGTGCAAAAGCAACAAAATGTAATGAAGGTTGTGGCATATGCTAGTAGATTTCTTTCTGACATGGAAAGGCGGTATTCTCAGACGCAGAAAGAAGCATTAAGTATAGTATGGGCTTGTGAGCGTTTTCATGTGTATTTGTTCGGGATTCACTTTGAGGTTTTGACAGACCATAAACCATTAGAAGTGATTTATTCCAAAACCCATAGGCCCTCTGCACGAGTCGAAACGTGGGTTCTGAGATTGCAGAATTATGATTTTACTGTTAAGTATCTTCCGGGTCCAGAAAACATCGCGGACACGTTGTCTCGGAAACAGTTGTTGAAGAAATCGAGTCCAGCGGTCGTGACTGTGAAGTTTCGCGTCAAAACGGATAGCTATCGCCTAAACCAAGAAGGCAGTGTTGGCCTCCTAAACGTTTTGGTGATTATTTACTATATAAGTAATTCGTAGTACTTTATGATACCTTATAGTACTATATATATATATATATTGAAGTTTTAGAAACAGTAGAATTAAGCGAACATTATCATGTATACAAAGTGCGAAAACCTATGGAAAAATCATTTAAAATCTGTTTCTAAAAAGTGTTTGCAACATTTCTTCCATAGCATGTTACTAGCCCTATTGGTGCCACTGGGTTATATGTAAATGTTAAATATGATACTGATTTAATGAATATTTAAACAGTAAACATATACTCTATAGATATGTAAATATATAATCTAGTACAATGTAATTAAAAAAAACAACTTATCTCCAATATTAAACATCACAACGAGTAAATCCTCTTGGCATAAATTTTAAGTTCCAAAAACAACAATGGTATGTGCAGTTGCAAGCAAACTGCGTGTTTGCACCGACTATAACCATCATGTGAATGATTGTACAGTATAATATAAAACAAAATATTTACGAAGGAAATAAGAAATTTATGTAATGTGATTTTATAAATAGACTATTAAGGCAAGGTGTTCCCCCAAGGGGATACGCCTTGCCGACGATAATTAAAAATCTTATATTAGAAGACCGACAGGTAATGGATGGCACGCAATATGGGAAAGGTGGTCAATGGCCAGCAGCAAATCGAAAACTAACAAAGACCGAAT
Source organism: Dendronephthya gigantea (assembly GCF_004324835.1). Classification (NCBI taxonomy): domain Eukaryota; kingdom Metazoa; phylum Cnidaria; class Anthozoa; order Malacalcyonacea; family Nephtheidae; genus Dendronephthya; species Dendronephthya gigantea. Next base: position 5,950 of record NW_021163520.1, read on the forward strand.
ACCCAAACCATAAACGGTCAGTTTTAAGCGTGACATCGCGAAAGACAGATCTCCTTTAAAGTTGAAAGGTATTTACAGAAGTGTTCTACTTGTTTTTCTATATATTTATATATTGATATACATATAGATAGTAGCTACGAATACACAATGGTACCCCCAAAAGTTTTGGTCCTGGGACACTCATTTGTTCGTCGCCTACAGTGCGACCTGAAACATAAACGGGATATTCGCATGTGCCCAACCTTTAAACTCAAGGGCACAGCGAGAGTTTCTCTACACGGTATAGGGGGTAGAACAGTGAAGAAGATTCGCAAATTTGATTTAGGCGTAGTTTCTCGGTGTGCCCCAGATATTGTTATTCTGGAGATAGGCACGAACGATTTGTCCTCCTTAAGGCCCGAAACAGGCGGGTCACGCATTGACGACTTGGTTGCTTTATTGCTGGATCAATATCACGTAAAATTGGTATGCGCATGCATGATTTCCCCGCGAAAGAACAACCCTCTTTTTGAAAAGCAGCGTTTAATGCTGAACAATTATCTACAGGTAGTTTTAGAGAAGGTCCCGAGAGTGTTTTTATGGACACACCATGGCTTTATACGACCTTCCGTGACGCCATTTCTACCTGACGGGGTCCATTTTAATCGAATCGGGCAATATAAATTATACCGAAGTTATCGGGGGGCCATTCTTCAAGCAATTAAAATGTTATAAAATTCTCTATCTATATATATATATATATATATATATATATATATATATATATATATATATATATATATATATATATATATATATAACAAGCTGTCGTACATTACATTTATTTTTATAATATAACCTTGACATTTGACAAACTTTAATCGTGATTACTTCTTAAATACCGCTTTAGCGCCTTTATCTATTATATCTTTATCTTTTATCTATATGAGAGTTCTCACACTGTTTGTGAGTTTTGTTGGCCATATGATGAACGGTGCGGCGATCTTCTGATCTGCCATGTTCATCCTGCTGACGTTTATTTTGTCTTTATCTCTCATCTATATGAGAGGTCTCACACTTTTTGTGAGTTTTTTGTTGGCCATAGGGTGAATGGTGCGGCGATCTTCGGATCTGCCATGTTCATCCTGCTGACGTTTGATTTTGTCTTTATCTCTCATCTGTATGAGAGTTCTCACACTTTTTGTGAGTTTTGTTGGCCACAGGGTGAACGGTGCGGCGATCTTCGGATCTGCCATGTTCATCCTGCTGACGTTTGATTTTCTAATCATTCTTTCACAAGTTCCAATTTTCAATTACGACAAATAACGGACGAATCCTCACTATTGAATGTTCGCCATTACGGGGGATAGTTTTATTTCTCGCACAACGACAAAATTTGGGTGCGGTTGCTTTACTATCTAAAAACTCATTACGCCATAAGTATCTATTTCTGCTTTTAAAGTTTTATTTCTTAGAATGCCACCCGTACGTCGTTCTAAGCGTGTCGCCGCTCCATCAGCCGTTTTTGCGAGAGTTCGTCCAATGCTGTATCTGTTGGTGCCGCCCCGTCAACGTCAACTGTGCCCGTGAGTCAAGTGACTTTGCCCTCTCTTTCGAGTGAGCTTGTCTCAACGCTGGTGTCTTCGGTTACCGAGGCAGTCACGCAAAAGCTAGCTGGTTTCTTACCAACCTCTGCGTCTTCCACATCCACAATGGCGTCTGCCCCAACGGATTCTACCTCCGGTATCGAAATCTCAAACCAGGGTCCCAATGCAGATTCTCTGGTCAACGACGCGCTCACGTCCAAACAAGAAAACCTTACAGGTCAGACCACTTCTTTTTCTCTTCAATGTTCAAGTGCCCCGGGTCCACGGGAATCGTTCCACTCTGCCGCTTTGCCTCTTGATTCGCGGATTCCGGATAAAATAAAGCTTAAAATATGGAATGAGGAGTTTGTCGATATAAGTACTTTGTCAGGTGGCCCAGACGCGGCCGCTAAATACGAGATTAGTGTACGTACCTCTGACAACGGTCAACCTGCTTCTCTTCTCCTTGAGCCGACTGCGAAATCCAAAAGGGTCAAAACTATTAGCGATTGGCTTCGTTCGTTTCATATTTTTGTTTCCATTTATACACAACGGTACCCCATGAGTCCCCCGCGCTCATGAAATATTGTCAAATCATCCAGGATTTGGCCAATAGGGGTCATAATTGGTTTTACTACGATGAGAATTTTCGATTTTTGCGCCAAACACAGGCCACGCGCGTTCCCTGGGCGACTGTTCACTGGGAGTTATGGTTGAAATGTCAATATCCCACTACTTCTAAGCCGAACACGCAAGGCAGCAATCATACGCGCCACCCTTCAAAAGTGTCTGTTCCTCGGGGATATTGTTTTAAGTTTCATCGCGGAACGTTTTGTGCCGGTTGTGATTTCAAGCACATTTGTTTTAAATGCAACGGATCGCACCGTGCCGTGAATTGTAATTTTCATCTCCCACTGATCGATCGCCTAGGCCTATTTCAACAACGTCCGTTGCCAACACCCGTAAAACTTCATAATTTACAAATATTGTTAGAAGGTTATAATCCAAGTATTGTTGATACACTAATTTCCGGATTTACTTCGGGTTTTCGCATTCATTTCTCTGCCACAGAACAGTCGTTTGAAGCAATAAATTTACGGTCTGCTCTTGACAAACCAGAAGCGGTTGACCAAAAATTAACGAAAGAGTTAGAGGCATCTCGCCTTGCTGGGCCATTTAATTATCCGCCCTTTCCAAATTTTCGTGTTTCGCCTTTGGGCCTGGTTCCTAAAAAACAACCGGGTGATTTTCGCATGATTCATCATTTATCGTTTCTAAAGGGAGCATCGGTTAATGATGGTATATCCGATTTCGAAACATCTGTGCGGTACGCTATCGTTGACGACGCTATTCAACTTATTAAAAAAGCGGGCCGGGGTTGTTTCCTGGCGAAAACAGATATAAAAAATGCTTTTCGAATCATTCCTATCAGCCCAGCGGATTATCACCTCTTTGGCATAAAATGGCGGAGTTTGTATTATTACGACCGGGCAATGCCAATGGGTTGCTCCAGTTCGTGTCGCACTTTTGAGATTTTTAGTACGGCTATCGAATGGATCACTAGGGAAAGGCTTAACATCGGCAAACTCCTTCATTTGCTCGACGACTTCCTGTTTGTTGCACCGGATTATTCTGCTTGTAAAACAAACTTACAAGTATTCATTGCTCTTTGTGATTTCATTGGCGTGCCTATAGCACCGGGAAAAACCATGGGTCCCTCAACAACCTTAACGTTCGCTGGGATTGAATTAGATACAATACAATTCCAGGCCCGATTGCCGATGGATAAAATCGAGAAATGTGTTCAATCTATCGCACGCTTTTTAATTCGTAAAAAGGTTACACTCAAAGAACTTCAGTCCTTAATTGGATTACTTAATTTCGCATGTTCCGTCATTATGCCAGGTCGCGCATTCCTGCGACGCTTAATTGATCTAACGCATGGCATTTCACACCCTCATTTCTTTATTCGCTTAACGCAAAGTGTGAAACATGATCTTCGTGTCTGGCAAACGGTTCTGTCGAATTTCAACGGCAAATCATTCTTTTTGCACAACCATTGGCGTAATAACTCCCATTTGAATTTATATACTGACGCTTCGGGTAGTATTGGTTTTGGGGCCCTGTTTGGTTGCGACTGGTGCTATGGCGCATGGCCAACTGACTGGCGGAGTTACAATATTGCCGTTCTAGAGCTATATCCGATTGGCCTCAGCCTGTGTTTATGGGGATCAAAAATGCGCAATCATTGTATTTTGTTTCTCACGGATAATGAAGCTTTGGTGTCTGTTATTAATAAGCAAACATCAAAGGATTCTTATATCATGACACTCGTTCGCCGGATGGTTTTAGTTTGTTTAGAATACAATATTTTATCCAAAGCAAAGCATATACCGGGTAAACAAAATGTCCTAGCTGATTGTTTGTCTCGTTTACAGCTCCAAAAATTTTCACAATTGGCGCCGGCCGACATGCATCGAGCTCCAACGCCTATTCCCTTTCACCTGCTGCCGGAAAATTGGCGACTATAGTTTCTCAATTAGCTCAAAGTAGCTTGCAACCTTCTTCAGTGCCGACTTATAAACGGGCATGGGCACTTTTTACGCAATTTCATGTGGCAATTTTTAATGAGGGATCGTTCACTTTGCCTTTGTCGCCCTCAGTCGTTGCGTTATTCATAGCGTACTTATTTGACCTCAAGTACGCCTCTTCAACAGTTAACACTTATGTATCTGCACTTGGTTATACTCATCGCATGTCCGATCTACCGGATCCAACGAGAGTTTTCTACGTAACGCAAATCTTAAAGGGGTATGGTAAGAAAGGCTTCCGCTTAGATAGTAGGTTGCCTATAACTTTACCAATTCTCAATCGTCTTATTGAGGCTGCGCCTCATATTGCTGGGTCACCGTACCAAATATGTCAATTCCGGGCAATGTGCTCTTTAGCATTTTTCGCGTTCCTGAGAATTGGAGAAATAACTAAGAAGTCAAATAACCAACCCCTTCAATTGCGACAACTCTCCAAAATATCTCCCGATGATGGCCGGGTTGCAGGCATAAGGTTGACTTTCGAGGACTTCAAGCACAATTATAACAGTAGACCTTTTAGTTTGGAAATTTACAGGCAAACGGCATGCTGTCCTGTTCGCTTATTAGAGGAGTACATGATTTTGTGAGGTACCCAGCCCGGAGCTATTTTTCTATCACAACTGGGCATTCCAGTCTCGTGTGACGAGTTTGCCAATCTTCTTAAAAAGGCTTTCCGCTTCTGTGGACTCGATACTTCCAAATATAAGTCTCATTCATTTCGAATAGGCGCCGCTTCCCACGCAGCTGAACACGGGCACTCTGATGCCCAAATTCGAACTATGGGGCGTTGGAAATCGAACGCATTCCTCAAATATATACGTTTTTCTTCCCTATCAACATAGTTTGGATGAATTTTCGAGCGTAAAACGTGCGGGCAGTTTTCTGCTCGAATTGTGCGGTTATTTTATTTCTTCCTCAGCTTGCACATGGTCAGCAAGGGCGATCGTTTGCATTCCGGGGGGGGAAATAAAGTGCTTATAACAGGGTGATGGAGAAGCTTCTTCTGGGCGCGGTAATATTGTGACTCTGCTAAACTAATATCAGTTAAGTGTAGATTATCAGCAAGGGCGATAATCTATGCCTTTTAACGGGCTTTGTAAGTGCCTTTTTGCCCATGTTCGTTTATACGGTCGCGCAGACCGCTGATCCTGTATTAATGTATTACGAAACTTTCTGAAACTTTCTGCATGCATCCCTTTCCTTGGGGTGGGGTCAACTTGCTTTGCTTCGTTGTTTTGGCGGTAATTTGCCTCCACCCTTTTCTGAGCGTAACTATTTGGAATTTTAATGCAATGTATTAATAAATATCTTTTGTTTAACAGAAATAAAGCGGCTACGAGAACCATTACTCCTAGCCAAAATTATCCCAAAACGGCGTAAAATTTAATGTGTCATTATTGATGCTCAGAAAACTGAGCTGCGGAAAGAGTATGCAAAATTCATGCCTGGCAATATATCTATGCGTAAATAAATCACATTACATAAAACAAAATATTTACGAAGGAAATAAGAAATTTATGTAATGTGATTTTATAAATAGACTATTAAGGCAAGGTGTACCCCCAAGGGGATACGCCTTGCCGACGATAATTAAAAATCTTATATTATGGGCTTTGCGTCCTATCTAAAAGACCGACAGGTAATGGATGGCACGCAATATGGGAAAGGTGGTCAATTGGCCAGCAGCAAATCGAAAACTAACAAAGACCGATACCCAAACCATAAACGGTCAGTTTAAGCGTGACATCGCGAAAGACAGATCTCCTTTAAAGTTGAACCCACCTCCTCCCAAAGCCTCCGCTAACAATTATGTACATTGGACGATTTACCGTAGCTGATATTATAGAGAGAGGAACGTTATATCTCAATTAGTGATGGTCGTAGGCCGTATCTACAGGTGCTGGCGGTAATTTGCCTCCACCCTTTTCTGAGCGTAACTATTTGGAATTTTAATGCAATGTATTAATAAATATCGTTTTGTTTAACAGAAATAAAGCGGCTACGAGAACCATTACTCCTAGCCAAAATTATCCCAAAACGGCGTAAAATTTAATGTGTCATTATTGATGCTCAGAAAACTGAGCTGCGGAAAGGGTATGCAAAATTCATGCCTGGCAATATATCTATGCGTAAATAAATCACATTACATAAAGGCCTAGAGTTGGAAGTGGAAGCACTGCATGTTTACGCTTTTCAGTCCCTGTATAATTTATAACCTAATTTCATGTAAATCAAGCCAAATCCATAATACATGCACACAGCAAAATCGTGAGTCTTATTTTAAGAAAAAAAATACAAACAAGTAAAATTGTTCTTGTCAGTATAGTAAGAATATTATTCTTGGCAAGAATCCAGGCAAGAATATTATTCTTACCTGGAATCTCATTTTAAGAAAAACAATTCTTGCAACAAGAATTTTCTAAAGAAAAAATACTCGTTTTAAGTAACACATTGCTTGAAATAAGCAAAATTATTATTGTATATTAAGGAACCTACTCACACAATTCTTACCTAGAATGTTACAAAAAAAAACTACTTAAAACAAGAATAATTTTACTTATAATAAGTACAAAATTTTTAGACAAAAGAAAACATTTCTAGTAATTAAGTTTATTAGCTGGCTTTGAAACATCACAGATACATTCTTATACATTATTTAGTTCAAAATATTAAAACTACTTATTTAGTGGCCATACTAATATATAAATGCCATACATTTACATCTGACAGAAATAGTTTTTTCAAAGTACTGCTAGGTTTGTGCAATACCTTGCTCAAATAAACAAGTCTTTCAAGGACTTAATTAAAAATTGCCAATTGGCAAGTTTAGGAAAGTATCCGATAGAGCTCAGATAATGAAATTAAGCCCTTGTATGAACCCAGAAGTAGTTGAATAAAAATATTCATGGAAGAAGACAAACACATCTATGCAAACTCACTGCATGTCTTCAATTATTACACATAAGCTAAAGTCATTCATTCCTGAGCAATGTTTCCCTTTGATTATTGACCAGCTGTTCTTAAATTTTGTATATCATGCCAAACATGAAAATATTTATAAGATCACCTGGAGTATTTTTTTCCTTGAAAATTAAGTGCTGAAACACTGTGGGTCCAATTAACCATTGGTATAGCAAATTTTCCACTGAATTTCTTGCTCACTACCTCAATCCATGTTCCTAATAAAACAAAAAAGCAAGCATACTTGAGAAATCAGAGTTAAGATAACAAATGTTAAAGAAACTAAGCAGTGCATAATATGTGTGAAATATATGATTGGGGATGCTATGCACAGTTTTGCATGCTCTGACAGATATAAAATTAGGCATAAAGGGTAGTCATCTGGTAAGCTGTCAATGATTTTTCCTTTTATCTATTACATGATAAATAAGTATATAATCAATTGGTCAATAAGTATATAATTACCGGTATATTATATTATACATTAAAAACTAAGCCATATGCTTAGGTGAATAATCTAACAGCATTGCACAATTCCTTATAATGCATTACTTACCACAGATATTACTTCCAATGAGACCTCTTTCATTACAGGTTTAGACATAAACATCACCACTTGTTAATCCACCATCTAAGAATGCATATAAAAAAATTTAAAAGGCAATAAAACAGTTATTTCATCCTAATTCTTAATCAAAACTTATGTATATCCAGTAACCAAGATTCAGTATATCATGATCCTAAGATTGAGTACAAATGTTTCAGCTAAAATTTGACCATGGTTTTATAGCTAACGTCAATATCACGTACACTTTTTATGGCATAGTGCCTATAGTATAACCACGTTATAATATATTTATATAAACGTCGTTCATTTATCGGGAATGATGAGTATTAAAACTGTGAATATATCTGTTTATTGTTTATAAATACGTTTACTGTTTACGCGGCAAATTCAAAAATAGCTTTCGTCTGTTTGCGCGTATAATTTTAAATCCTTACCTCTTAGAAGACTGAGATTCCCAGCCACTTTTAAAACAATCTGCGCAATCTTCTGCAGGAAATTTTGCGACATAATGTCCAGTAAATCCTATCCACAGTAATCCACAATAATCCACAGTTCTTTCCGCCAGTTGGCAGTTAGCGAAGTTTAAAATATATATTTTCATAAGAAACGAACTACGTCCATTCAGAATGCTTAAATAGGCATTAAAACCTTCATTTCGTCTGCATATGAAACGAAACTTGCGAATCTTTGCTCGGTTATTAAATGTTACTTAGTAAGAATGTAAAAATATTCTTGGTTGTTTGAAATAAATTGGTTGTTTGAAATTAGTATTCTTGGCAAGTGAATTGGCAACAAGCGTTTTTGATTGCCGGTTTTAAGTTAACAATGTTTCTTGCCAAGAATCCACAAAGACGCCTTCCTTGTTTTAAGAATACCAAAATTCTTAGTTAGAATACAAGCTAGAACATTTACTTGTTTTAAGAAACGGTTATTCTTGCTTAAAAAAAGTTTACTTATTCAAGTAAAATTCATTCTTGATAAGAATAATTTATCCCCTTTTACTTATTTTGAGCAAAATTTTGCTTAAAATAAGAATTTCTCAAGAACATTATTCTAGGTAAGAATTCTCGATTTCGCTGTGCATGTGCATGATTATATAAATACTGTATAACTGTTTGCCTCAGTGAAATTGAAAATTATTGCCGTGTGTGATCACTGATCAGTGTGATTGGGCGCAACCAGTATATCAACAAAACAACGTTTGCATAATTATAAATTAGACGAAACGGTAATTTTCGTAGTTCGGTTACTCTTTGCAATTAGAGTCAAATTGACTCCTTCGAAGAGTAACATTACCTTTTGGTAGAGTAACAAGACTCTATTGTAGAGTCGTTTTGACCCCAGTCGAAACTACCCTTAGAGTTGAAACAACTATATATATATATATATATATATATATATATATATATATATATATATATATATATATATATATATATATATATATATATATATATATATATATATATATATATATATATATATATATATATATATATATACAGACTGTACTGAACAACTTTTGGTAAACAAACTTATGCGTATTTTGGTAAACAAACCCGCATTCGATAAACATTGCTAGAGACCAGACTGAAGTGCATCGACGCTGTTCTCGACAATCTGGGTGGTATGTTGCACCATCGAATTGACAATCGTTTGGGGTACCTTGCCTTCCTCTTTGACCTTGATTAAGCCCAATACATTTGATCGTTGATTACTCTCGACCTCGCAAACAAAGACGAAAAAATCATCGTCATCGTTTTTACCATTATAAACGTCAAGTTCATCTCCCTCGTTGTTGGCACGTGGATCTCGTTCAACAACTTCCTCTGCTTGAAGTACTTGACTATGCTTGTTGACAAAATGGTTTCGCAGAGAGAAATAGTTCGTGTACGTACGTGGACATTCATTAATGCCACATAGCGCATGGAAATCCCGATCACTCTTGTGAACCCGACCGAGATGATTGATCAACGAGCGAAGAGTTTGACATGTAAAGTTAATGCATAGGTTACAGTGATAGTGCATTCCGGACATCGTCGAAGCTATAGGAGTAATATTGGAGACGTATTTCAGTTCATGTACTACTCTACTTCAACTAACTGTGGGACTTGTTGACCTTAGATGTTCCCACATATATCTGCAGTAAGAACTTTGGGTGCAAAACACTGAGCTATATTATAATTCCTGGAGGACTGGTTCGTCATTTTTCGGTAACTTCGCCGCCATCTTTTCGAAGCAAAAAACATGGCGGACTTCACCTTTTGCGCAGTGCGCAGTGTTCCTCTGTGCTCATACCGTGTACTTGGTCGAGATGATTTGCTAACCTTGCTAAATTTATACTACCACAGCCAAATACAGGACAGTTCCTACGCGTGCGACGCATATTAAGATGATTGCTCAACAAATTCCTAATAATAATTGGCTCATTTTTTCGTGGGTCAGGTATTTTATTAGCCCCGTATTAGCCCCGGAAAAGTCCGGGCTTGTCAACGCAAACTCTTGCTTAAGGAAGACAAAGTCAAACGATCTAAACAAGAAAACAGTGTAGTGCCCGGACAATATGTTTAAAATATTTGTAAAATTGTTCTACTTTATTATATTGTTACAAGCGTTAATCCGTGTCTTAATTTATGCTCCAAGCATCGCGTTGTCCATAACACCAATATATATTTCCCTCTAAAAATGCATACATTTTTGCATTCGCCATACCCCTTTTTCCTCCCTTTGAGGAGCTTGGGCCTGAAATATCTCATTGAGCAGATGAGCATCTTTTCATGAACATTTATGAGCATATGCTCATAGGCCCGTTTGGGCCCTATGTGGCCTTATATGGCACTATTAGGCCCGATGGCCCGATTGCTGACTGCGCGTCCTAACCGCGATTATGGAAAAATATTCCATTAAATATCTATGAGAGCAAGTAAAACAGGAAATCCAGGGAGAACAAGCCAACAGTGTACTAGCCAGTGTACTAGCTCGTTTTTACTCAAACAAGCCACCTATGCGAAACAAGAAATACGGTTACCATATGAACGTCAAAGAATCGCGCGAGTATAGGCGAACATTTGTGTTAAATAACTGTTGACATCACATATGTAAAGACTACATTAACATATGTCACCTTCCACGGGAAAACATACGTTTACGCTATTTCGTTCGTTCAAAAATATCGTTCGTTATCCGTTCGTTTGCCGTTCAAACGCTTCAAGCGTTCGTTGAAACGATTTTCGAGATCGTTCATCGTTCGAAATTGCCCGTTCGAACGCTTAGGAAAAATCGTTCGAAAATTGGTCCAAAAGCGTTCAACGGTTTGATTTACCGTTCGTTGAAACGTTTGCCGGAATTTCGTTCAATCGCATTGGATTTGGTTCAACATTCGATTAAACATTTGCAATGTTACAACTTTAGAGAAGAAGCGCAGAATGTGTTACACAGAAATACTCCCAGAAATGTATTCAGTTCCTTAGTAGAAGGCTTGTAAAGGAAGTAGTAGGGTTATATCATTTTAGCCTAATCGAATGCTTTTTTGCGCTTCATGTTCTGGTTTATGCTTAGCGTGCTCTTATTTCATTAGCGACAAATTTCACGTTATAAGCTTTCTTTTAAAAATTTATCGTTTTTGTGCTTCGGTAATGCACTGAATGGTTAGAATTTGTGTTTTAATATACTTCTGTAGCTTCCATAAAGCCAAAGTTCACCGCGCGCACAAACAACGTCGCAAGCCATATATTACAGCATTACGAGCCATAATATGCCTTGGCAAGGTGCTAATTAAGTTGCATAATTGTCGGAAGTCTGTAATGTATGTAAACAGACAAAACCAGATTTTAAAATCAGTAAATTGAGGGATTTTGCGTGTTACATATTATCGCACTTGTAAATTTATTTACAAAGTGCGATAAATTTAAGCTAATTTATTTACATCTGATAATCTGATAGCAGGGCCTCCGTCCGAAGCAGCTACTGATTAAAATGTATTCAAAATAAAGGACCGCATCCTAGGACGAGAATGCGGTTCAGCATTTCAGCTCGTTGTCTTTAATGCAGTCTGACATGCAAATTATATACAACAATTGAAATACCCTAGCTAATATTTGAAGACATAAATACAGTGACCTAACGCGCGTTCGGTAGGGTTAGGACGAGAACTAAAATAAGGTTCCCCAGTTATTGGGGGCCAGAATAGATAACGAAACATCATAGTATATGAGCAAAACGTGATCAATGACAAACAGCGAATTAAGGGACCCGGCAGTACCAAGTATATCTCAAGACCCCATCCTCTGTTCGTTATGCCACTGCATGAATATCCAAGCAATTTAAATATGACGCGTGCATCTAGTCTAAAACTGGAGCAGTGCCCCGCTTGCAAAATTGTCTTATTTCCTTAAAAGGGTATATTTGTCTCACCAGATCTAAGCCATCTGGCTCGATTGTTGCTGGCATGTTGAAAGGTATCAATTGGCATAAATATAACTTATGGCATAAATATAACTCATGCATTGTAAATGTTTATTTAGACTCTTAATTCACAAAAAAATTACTTCATATATGTTGATATATATATGCACATTTCAGCACAATTCACTCCCCATGCATGTAGCTATATTTTGGTTGTGATTTGATTTCTCTCGACTAGCTCCTCGAATCGGAAACGTGGAACGCGGAAAAGTCTCAAAATCGTACAAATCATAGAGACTGTATGAAAGTAATGAAGCTATATCAATGATGTTCATTGTGTGACATTGTTTATTACAATAAAAAAACAAGAGTGTCGTACAATGAACATCATAATATTGCTCAGGGAAATTTAGCCTATAGGCTTTGATAATGCACAAAATATCATCTGGTCAACATAATTAGAGCTGTGGCCCGTGTGAAAAATATAACAAAACAGAAATTATGATCTATATTATACCATTTAAGTTTTGTTGATATTAAACTACCATAAACCATCAAAGACGCCGTCTACAAATTCCGTGTTTTGTGAGATTGAGTTTAGCGCTATGTTTTAACCAAGTGCGTGCAGCCTTGCGCACAACTGGCCCAAGCCCAAGGGCAAGTTGCCAAGCTAACGTGTACAAACATTTAAGTTTGACCTTTCGGATATTTCGCTTATATATATTTCGCCATACTTCATCAGAAAACGAACATTAGAATTTATCTTGCTTGGACAACATATCAGCTGCTTGGGCAACAGGAAAATATTACTAATTTTGATTTGGGCTCCTTTATTAGGAAATTACATTCCGGATATTAAATTGCAATTATGCATGGTCATTGCACCTTGAAGCCTGCCAGCTAGAGCGGCAAAATGAACAAATTTGAAATGGCGCCTATCAACTGTTTATGCGTATATGAGCGCGCGGGTAAAGATCTTTACCAGTAATTTCGCGAAGACTAAACCAAATATTTGCTGGATATTAACATCTATATGGAGAAGTCAAGGCGTTTTACCCCTGCATATAAAGGTATGAGACTATACGAAACATTAGCTATTATATAAGGCAAGTCATGACTGGGCATACTTTATTAGGCGCGCTTGCAATTATTTCCCTCCCAGCATTGAAATCAGGCTTATCGATGAAATCATCAGAATTCGTATTACGGTTGGCTCGATTTAAAGTTTTTTTTCCTTGAGTGTGTTTGCCTGGCTAAACTGTAGCTCTCTATTGATCCATGCATATATCGAAATATGACACGCATTCGAAGTAAGATTTCATATAGATGATCATGCAATTGTATATAACAAGACGTTCTCAATTGCATTTTATGTATATATGCTAACGCGAGTAAAATGGAGTCGGATATAAATGCGCACTGCAATATAATCCTTTAGATTACTTGCCATGGCCGGTGGAATCGAGTTGGGCCACGATCATCCAATCATTCCGAATAAACATGACATGAAAGGTTGCCAGACCTTTAAAATGGCTTGGCTGAGGTTAGAGTAGTTGTTAGCTTGGTGGTTACAATTTAATAGGATGCATTTACTCACATTGAAACAACAATTGTTTGCAAACTTTTCTGACATTTGTCAAAAAATATGTGGGTAGATGCTACCTTGAAATATATATATAATTATATGATATAAAAAGTTTTCGCAAGACAAAATGGATTGATGCTTTGATGCATGCCTTAATCATCTGTCTGGGGAAATCTTGATTAGTTAATTTTATTGTAAGCAGGCGGCATGCACAAATTGTGTCACAAGTAGATGTCTCGAAGATGTTAAGGATCGGGTGTTTCTTAAAATGGTGAGTATAAACTCCCCTGTGCATGCATTTGGCATTGTCGTTTCTATATGGGCGGCAGCATTGCTATAAGCTTTGCAGAAAAAAATTATTTGCACTCTTTGTGATTTAAAAACTCGGTTTCTATATGGGCCGTGTGCTATTGCTATATGCTTTAGTAAAAATAATGTGCACTTTTGTCTTGCTGCCGGGGTTGAGTATTAAGTTGCTTTGCAGGGCGGATTTTCGGACCTTTAGGATTGCGGATTGCCGCGGTCGTTTGAAATGAAGATTTCGAAAATTATCCCACTAATTTATGCGTTCTATTTCTTTAGGTCACTATTGTTAGGCTCATGCAGTTAGCTTAGGCATTTTTACACAGTTAACTATGTAGATGGTCGAATATATGGGGGGAATGAATATAGTGACCACCAATAATTTAGTTAGATCACAAGTATTAATTAGCGACTTGTTATACTGGTTAAAAATCATAACACATGCATATGTGATCGTATGGTCACAAAATATGTAACTAATATGAAAAAAATATGGCGGCAGAAATAGCGACATTGCAGCTTTAGCTTTGCGAAGAAAATATAGCGATGGTGCATGCAATCGACAAAATAGATTATTGTCAAATTTTAAAATATTCTTAAGGTAATGATGCCCTTAGTTGCTAGTGACTTGCTACTGACAGTACTGTGTATAGGCGACATTCCGCGACAAGCTTGACCGCGGCTAAAGCTAGGCTACTGGTGTTGCTGCACGGAACATATTGTGTGCACTAGGTAAATATCCAAGCCTATATTTTAAATATTTTATTACCGCAATGCATTGCTGAAATTGAAATGTGGATTTCATGTGTATAAATGGTGTGGATATTTAATGTAGTATTTATACCAAATAAGTTTTGACAGCATGCAAGCACACGTTACTACGCTGGTTCGCATACAAACGAACTTTGCGTATG
>NW_021163521.1:0-29048 GCF_004324835.1 Dendronephthya gigantea
TCTGGTCTCTAGCAATGTTTATCGAATGAGGGTTTGTTTACCAAAATACGCATAAGTTTGTTTACCAAAAGTTGTTCAGTACAGTCTGTATATATATATATATATATATATATATATATATATATATTATATATATATATATATATATATATATATATATATATATATATATATATATATATATATATATATATAAATATATATATATATATATATATATATATATATATATATATATATATATATATATATATATATATATATATATATATATATATATATAGGTTATCACATGAGGGGCGAGGTGATATCAGTTTTATCGCTTGAGGGACGATATCATAAATGTCACGAGTGAGCGCAGCGAACGAGGGTCATTTATGATATCGTCCTGAAAGCGATAAAACTGATATCACCTCGTCCCGATTGTGATAACCTGTTTATCACATACTTCCTTTTTTTCTATAAAGCAATCGACATCGACTGAAACAAACCTCGAACTGCTCGAGTCAGCCATCTTTGTTTTGACAGCGGCAAATGCAGCGGGACAAAAAGCGATATCAGTGACAAAAAGCGATATCAGTGACAAAAAGCGATATCAGTGACGATATCGTTTTTATGTCACCCTGTTATCGCCCTGATAAAGGCACAAGTATGTGATAAATATTATATTATATATATATATATATATATATATATATATATATATATATATATTATATATATATATATATATATATATATATATATATATATATATATAGTTGTTTCAACTCTAAAGGTAGTTTCGACTGGGGTCAAAACGACTCTACAATAGAGTCTTGTTACTCTACCAAAAGGTAATGTTACTCTTCGAAGGAGTCAATTTGACTCTAATTGCAAAGAGTAACCGAACTACGAAAATTACCGTTTCGTCTAATTTATAATTATGCAAACGTTGTTTTGTTGATATACTGGTTGCGCCCAATCACACTGATCAGTGATCACACACGGCAATAATTTTCAATTTCACTGAGGCCAAACAGTTATACAGTATTTATATAATCATGCACATGCACAGCGAAATCGAGAATTCTTACCTAGAATAATGTTCTTGAGAAATTCTTATTTTAAGCAAAATTTTGCTCAAAATAAGTAAAAGGGGATAAATTATTCTTATCAAGAATGAATTTTACTTGAATAAGTAAACTTTTTTTAAGCAAGAATAACCGTTTCTTAAAACAAGTAAATGTTCTAGCTTGTATTCTAACTAATAATTTTGGTATTCTTAAAACAAGGAAAGCGTCTTTGTGGATTCTTGGCAAGAAACATTGTTAACTTAAAACCGGCAATCAAAAACGCTTGTTGCCAATTCACTTGCCAAGAATACTAATTTCAAACAACCAATTTATTTCAAACAACCAAGAATATTTTTACATTCTTACTAAGTAACATTTAATAACCGAGCAAAGATTCGCAAGTTTCGTTTCATATGCAGACGAAATGAAGGTTTTAATGCCTATTTAAGCATTCTGAATGGACGTAGTTCGTTTCTTATGAAAATATATATTTTAAACTTCGCTAACTGCCAACTGGCGGAAAGAACTGTGGATTATTGTGGATTACTGTGGATAGGATTTACTGGACATTATGTCGCAAAATTTCCTGCAGAAGAATGCGCAGATTGTTTTAAAAGTGGCTGGGAATCTCAGTCTTCTAAGAGGTAAGGATTTAAAATTATACGCGCAAACAGACGAAAGCTATTTTTGAATTTGCCGCGTAAACAGTAAACGTATTTATAAACAATAAACAGATATATTCACAGTTTTAATACTCATCATTCCCGATAAATGTACGACGTTTATATAAATATATTATAACGTGGTTATACTATAGGCACTATGCCATAAAAAGTGTACGTGATATTGACGTTAGCTATATAACCATGGTCAAATTTTAGCGGAAACATTTGTACTCAATCTTAGGATCATGATATACTGAATCTTGGTTACTGGATATATATAAGTTTTGATTAAGAATTAGGATGAAATAACTGTTATATTGCCTTTTAAATTTTTTTATATGCATTCTTAGATGGTGGATTAACAAGTGGTGATGTTTATGTCTAAACCTGTAATGAAAGAGGTCTCATTGGAAAGTAATATCTGTGGTAAGTAATGCATTATAAGGAATTGTGCAATGCTGTTAGATTATTCACCTAAGCATATGGCTTAGTTTTTAATGTATAATATAATATACCGGTAATTATATACTTATTGACCAATTGATTATATACTTATTTATCATGTAATAGATGAAAGGAAAAATCAATGACAGCTTACCAGATGACTACCCTTTATGCCTAATTTTATATATGTCAGAGCATGCAAAACTGTGCATAGCATCCCCAATCATATATTTCACACATATTATGCACTGCTTAGTTTCTTTAACATTTGTTATCTTAACTCTGATTTCTCAAGTATGCTTGCTTTTTTGTTTTATTAGGAACATGGATTGAGGTAGTGAGCAAGAAATTCAGTGGAAAATTTGCTATACCAATGGTTAATTGGACCCACAGTGTTTCAGCACTTAATTTTCAAGGAAAAAAATACTCCAGGTGATCTTATAAATATTTTCATGTTTGGCATGATATACAAAATTTAAGAACAGCTGGTCAATAATCAAAGGAAAACATTGCTCAGGAATGAATGACTTTAGCTTATGTGTAATAATTGAAGACATGCAGTGAGTTTGCATAGATGTGTTTGTCTTCTTCCATGAATATTTTTATTCAACTACTTCTGGGTTCATACAAGGGCTTAATTTCATTATCTGAGCTCTATCGGATACTTTCCTAAACTTGCTAATTGGCAATTTTTAATTAAGTCCTTGAAAGACTTGTTTATTTGAGCAAGGTATTGAACAAACCTAGCAGTACTTTGAAAAAACTATTTCTGTCAGATGTAAATGTATGGCATTTATATATTTAGTATGGCCACTAAATAAGTAGTTTTAATATTTTGAACTAAAATAATGTATAAGAATAATGTATCTGTGATGTTTTCTTTTGTCTAAAATTTTGTACTTATTATAAGTAAAATTATTCTTGTTTTAAGTAGTTTTTTTCTTATTTGTAACATTCTGGGTAAGAATTGTGTGAGTAGGTTCCTTAATATACAATAATAATTTTGCTTGTTTCAAGCAATGTGTTACTTAAAACGAGTATTTTTTCTTTAGAAAATTCTTGTTGCAAGAATTGTTTTTCTTAAAATGAGATTCCAGGTAAGAATAATATTCTTGCCTGGATTCTTGCCTAGAATAATATTCTTACTATACTGACAAGAACAATTTTACTTGTTTGTATTTTTTTTCTTAAAATAAGACTCACGATTTTGCTGTGTGCATGTATTATGGATTTGGCTTGATTTACATGAAATTAGGTTATAAATTATACAGGGACTGAAAAGCGTAAACATGCAGTGCTTCCACTTCCAACTCTAGGCCTTTATGTAATGTGATTTATTTACGCATAGATATATTGCCAGGCATGAATTTTGCATACCCTTTCCGCAGCTCAGTTTTCTGAGCATCAATAATGACACATTAAATTTTACGCCGTTTTGGGATAATTTTGGCTAGGAGTAATGGTTCTCCTAGCCGCTTTATTTCTGTTAAACAAAACGATATTTATTAATACATTGCACTAAAATTCCAAATAGTTACGCTCAGAAAAGGGTGGAGGCAAATTACCGCCAGCACCTGTAGATACGGCCTACGACCATCACTAATTGAGATTAACGTTCCTCTCTCTATATATATCAGCTACGGTAAATCGTCCAATGTACATAATTGTTAGCGGAGGTTTTGGGGAGGAGGTGGGTTCAACTTTAAAGGAGATCTGTCTTTCGCGATGTCACGCTTAAACTGACCGTTTATGGTTTGGGTATTCGGTCTTTGTTAGTTTTCGATTTGCTGCTGGCCATTGACCACCTTTCCCATATTGCGTGCCATCCATTACCTGTCGGTCTTTTAGATAGGACACAAAGCCCATAATATAAGATTTTTAATTATCGTCGGCAAGGCGTATCCCCTTGGGGGTACACCTTGCCTTAATAGTCTATTTATAAAATCACATTACATAAATTTCTTATTTCCTTCGTAAATATTTTGTTTTATGTAATGTGATTTATTTACGCATAGATATATTGCCAGGCATGAATTTTGCATACTCTTTCCGCAGCTCAATTTTCTGAGCATCAATAATGGCACATTAAATTTTACGCCGTTTTGGGATAATTTTGGCTAGGAGTAATGGTTCTCCTAGCCGCTTTATTTCTGTTAAACAAAAGATATTTATTAATACATTGCATTAAAATTCCAAATAGTTACGCTCAGAAAAGGGTGGAGGCAAATTACCGCCAAAACAACGAAGCAAAGCAAGTTGACCCCACCCCAAGGAAAGGGATGCATGCAGAAAGTTTCAGAAAGTTTCGTAATACATTAATACAGGATCAGCGGTCTGCGCGACCGTATAAACGAACATGGGCAAAAAGGCACTTACAAAGCCCGTTAAAAGGCATAGATTATCGCCCTTGCTGATAATCTACACTTAACTGATATTAGTTTAGCAGAGTCACAATATTACCGCGCCCAGAAGAAGCTTCTCCATCACCCTGTTATAAGCACTTTATTTCCCCCCCCCCCGGATTGCAAACGATCGCCCTTGCTGACCATGTGCAAGCTGAGGAAGAAATAAAATAACCGCACAATTCGAGCAGAAAACTCCCCGCACGTTTTACGCTCGAAAATTCATCCAAACTATGTTGATAGGGAAGAAAAACGTATATATTTGAGGAATGCGTTCGATTTCCAACGCCCCATAGTTCGAATTTGGGCATCAGAGTGCCCGTGTTCAGCTGCGTGGGAAGCGGCGCCTATTCGAAATGAATGAGACTTATATTTGGAAGTATCGAGTCCACAGAAGCGGAAAGCCTTTTTAAGAAGATTGGCAAACTCGTCACACGAGACTGGAATGCCCAGTTGTGATAGAAAAATAGCTCCGGGCTGGGTACCTCGCAAAATCATGTACTCCTCTAATAAGCGAACAGGACAGCATGCCGTTTGCCTGTAAATTTCCAAACTGAAAGGTCTACTGTTATAATTGTGCTTGAAGTCCTCGAAAGTCAACCTTATGCCTGCAACCCGGCCATCATCGGGAGATATTTTGGAGAGTTGTCGCAATTGAAGGGGTTCGTTATTTGACTTCTTAGTTATTTCTCCAATTCTCAGGAACGCGAAAAATGCTAAAGAGCATATTGCCCGGAGTTGACATATTTGTTACGGTGACCCAGCAATATGAGGCGCAGCCTCAATAAGACGATTGAGAATTGGTAAAGTTATAGGCAACCTACTATCTAAGCGGAAGCCTTTCTTACCATACCCCTTTAAGATTTGCGTTACGTAGAAAACTCTCGTTGGATCCGGTAGATCGGACATGCGATGAGTATAACCAAGTGCAGATACATAAGTGTTAACTGTTGAAGAGGCGTACTTGAGGTCAAATAAGTACGCTATGAATAACGCAACGACTGAGGGCGACAAAGGCAAAGTGAACGATCCCTCATTAAAAATTGCCACATGAAATTGCGTAAAAAGTGCCCATGCCCGTTTATAAGTCGGCACTGAAGAAGGTTGCAAGCTACTTTGAGCTAATTGAGAAACTATAGTCGCCAATTTTCTGGCAGCAGGTGAAAGGGAATAGGCGTTGGAGCTCGATGCATGTCTGCCGGCGCCAATTGTGAAAATTTTTGGAGCTGTAAACGAGACAAACAATCAGCTAGGACATTTTGTTTACCCGGTATATGCTTTGCTTTGAATAAAATATTGTATTCTAAACAAACTAAAACCATCCGGCGAACGAGTGTCATGATATAAGAATCCTTTGATGTTTGCTTATTAATAACAGACACCAAAGCTTCATTATCCGTGAGAAACAAAATACAATGATTGCGCATTTTTAATCCCCATAAACACAGGCTGAGAACAATCGGATATAGCTCTAGAACGGCAATATTGTAACTCCGCCAGTCAGTTGGCCATGCGCTATAGCACCAGTCGCAACCAAACAGGGCCCCAAAACCAATACTACCCGAAGCGTCAGTATATAAATTCAAATGGGAGTTATTACGCCAATGGTTGTGCAAAAAGAATGATTTGCCGTTGAAATTCGACAGAAACGTTTGCCAGACACGAAGATCATGTTTCACACTTTGCGTTAAGCGAATAAAGAAATAAGGGTGTGAAATGCCACGCGTTAGATCAATTAAGCGTCGCAGGAATGCGCGACCTGACGCATAATGACGGAACATGCGAAATTAAGTAATCCAATTAAGGACTGAAGTTCTTTGAGTGTAACCTTTTTACGAATTAAAAAGCGTGCGATAGATTGAACACATTTCTCGATTTTATCCATCGGCAATCGGGCCTGGAATTGTATTGTATCTAATTCAATCCCAGCGAACGTTAAGGTTGTTGAGGGACCCATGGTTTTTCCCGGTGCTATATGCACGCCAATGAAATCACAAAGAGCAATGAATACTTGTAAGTTTGTTTTACAAGCAGAATAATCCAGTGCAACAAACAGGAAGTCGTCGAGCAAATGAAGGAGTTTGCCGATGTTAAGCCTTTCCTTAGCGATCCATTCGATAGCCGTACTAAAAATCTCAAAAGTGCGACACGAACTGGGCAACCCATTGGCATTGCCCGGTCGTAATAATACAAACTCCGCCATTTTATGCCTAAGAGGTGATAATCCGCTGGGCTGATAGGAATGATTCGAAAAGCATTTTTTATATCTGTTTTCGCCAGGAAACAACCCCGGCCCGCTTTTTTAATAAGTTGAATAGCGTCGTCAACGATAGCGTACCGCACAGATGTTTCGAAATCGGGTATACCATCATTAACCGATGCTCCCTTTGGAAACGATAAATGATGAATCATGTGAAAATCACCCGGTTGTTTTTTAGGAACCAGGCCCAAAGGCTAAACACGAAAATTTGGAAAAGGCGGATAATTAAATGGCCCAGCAAGGCGAGATGCCTCTAACTCTTTCGTTAATTTTTGGTCAACCGCTTCTGGTTTGTCAAGAGCAGACCGTAAATTTATTGCTTCAAACGACTGTTCTGTGCCAGAGAAATGAATGCGAAAACCCGAAGTAAATCCGGAAATTAGTGTATCAACAATACTTGGATTATAACCTTCTAACAATATTTGTAAATTATGAAGTTTTACGGGTGTTGCCAACGGACGTTGTTGAAATAGGCCTAGGCGATCGATCAGTGGGAGATGGTCTGTTGTTGGCACGAAAATTACAATTCACGGCACGGTGCGATCCGTTGCATTTAAAACAAATGTGCTTGAAATCACAACCGGCACAAAACGTTCCGCGATAAAACTTAAAACAATATCCCCGAGGAACAGACACTTTTGAAGGGTGGCGCGTATGATTGCTGCCTTGCGTGTTCGGCTTAGAAGTAGTGGGATATTGACATTTCAACCATAACTCCCAGTGAACAGTCGCCCAGGGAACCCGCGTGGCCTGTGTTTGGCGCAAAAATCGAAAATTCTCATCGTAGTAAAACCAATTATGACCCCTATTGACCAAATCCTGGATGATTTGACAATATTTCATGAGCGCGGGGGACTCATGGGGGTACCGTTGTGTATAAATGGAAACAAAAATATAAACGAACGAAGCCAATCGCTAATAGTTTTCACCCTTTTGGATTTCGCAGTCGGCTCAAGGAGAAGAGAAGCAGGTTGACCGTTGTCAGAGGTACGTACACTAATCTCGTATTTAGCGGCCGCGTCTGGGCCACCTGACAAAGTACTTATATCGACAAACTCCTCATTCCATATTTTAAGCTTTATTTTATCCGGAATCCGCGAATCAAGAGGCAAAGCGGCAGAGTGGAACGATTCCCGTGGACCCGGGGCACTTGAACATTGAAGAGAAAAAGGAGTGGTCTGACCTGTAAGGTTTTCTTGTATGGACGTGAGTGCGTCGTTGACCAGAGAATCTGCATTGGGACCCTGGTTTGAGATTTCGATTCCGGAGGTAGAATCCGTTGGGGCAGACGCCATTGTGGATGTGGAAGACGCAGAGGTTGGTAAGAAACCAGCTAGCTTTTGCGTGACTGCCTCGGTAACCCAAGACACCAGCGTTGAGATAAGCTCACTCGAAAGAGAGGGCAAAGTCGCTTGACTCACGGGCACAGTTGACGTTGACGGGGCGGCACCAACAGATACAGCATTGGACGAACTTCGAGTTCGACGAGATGTTGTTGGTTGGTTCTGAACAGACTCTCGCAAAAACGGCTGATGGAGCGGCGACACGCTTAGAACGACGTACGGGTGGCATTCTAAGAAATAAAACTTTAAAAGCAGAAATAGATACTTATGGCGTAATGAGTTTTTAGATAGTAAAGCAACCGCACCCAAATTTTGTCGTTGTGCGAAAATAAAACTATCCCCCGTAATGGCGAACATTCAATAGTGAGGATTCGTCCGTTATTTGTCGTAATTGAAAATTGGAACTTGTGAAAGAATGATTAGAAAATCAAACGTCAGCAGGATGAACATGGCAGATCCGAAGATCGCCGCACCGTTCACCCTATGGCCAACAAAACTCACAAAAAGTGTGAGAACTCTCATACAGATGAGAGATAAAGACAAAATCAAACGTCAGCAGGATGAACATGGCAGATCCAAAGATCGCCGCACCATTCACCCTATGGCCAACAAAAAACTCACAAAAAGTGTGAGACCTCTCATATAGATGAGAGATAAAGACAAAATCAAACGTCAGCAGGATGAACATGGCAGATCAGAAGATCGCCGCACCGTTCATCATATGGCCAACAAAACTCACAAACAGTGTGAGAACTCTCATATAGATAAAAGATAAAGATATAATAGATAAAGGCGCTAAAGCGGTATTTAAGAAGTAATCACGAGTAAAGTTTGTCAAATGTCAAGGTTATATTATAAAAGTAAATGTAATGTACGACAGCTTGTTATATATATATATATATATATATATATATATATATATATATATATATATATATATATATATATATATATATATATATATATATATATATATATATATAACAAGCTGTCGTACATTACATTTACTTTTATAATATAACCTTGACATTTTGCAAACCTTTACTCGTGATTACTTCTTAAATACCGCTTTAGCGCCTTTATCTATTATATCTTTATCTTTTATCTATATGAGAGTTCTCACACTGTTTGTGAGTTTTGTTGGCCATATGATGAACGGTGCGGCGATCTTCTGATCTGCCATGTTCATCCTGCTGACGTTTGATTTTGTCTTTATCTCTCATCTATATGAGAGGTCTCACACTTTTTGTGAGTTTTTTGTTGGCCATAGGGTGAATGGTGCGGCGATCTTTGGATCTGCCATGTTCATCCTGCTGACGTTTGATTTTGTCTTTATCTCTCATCTGTATGAGAGTTCTCACACTTTTTGTGAGTTTTGTTGGCCATAGGGTGAACGGTGCGGCGATCTTCGGATCTGCCATGTTCATCCTGCTGACGTTTGATTTTCTAATCATTCTTTCACAAGTTCCAATTATCAATTACGACAAATAACGGACGAATCCTCACTATTGAATGTTCGCCATTACGGGGGATAGTTTTATTTCTCGCACAACGACAAAATTTGGGTGCGGTTGCTTTACTATCTAAAAACTCATTACGCCATAAGTATCTATTTCTGCTTTTAAAGTTTTATTTCTTAGAATGCCACCCGTACGTCGTTCTAAGCGTGTCGCCGCTCCATCAGCCGTTTTTGCGAGAGTCTGTTCAGAACCAACCAACAACATCTCGTCGAACTCGAAGTTCGTCCAATGCTGTATCTGTTGGTGCCGCCCCGTCAACGTCAACTGTGCCCGTGAGTCAAGCGACTTTGCCCTCTCTTTCGAGTGAGCTTATCTCAACGCTGGTGTCTTCGGTTACCGAGGCAGTCACGCAAAAGCTAGCTGGTTTCTTACCAACCTCTGCGTCTTCCACATCCACAATGGCGTCTGCCCCAACGGATTCTACCTCCGGAATCGAAATCTCAAACCAGGGTCCCAATGCAGATTCTATATATATATATATATATATATATATATATATATATATATATATATATATATATATATATATATATATATATATATATATATATATATATATATATATATATATTATAGATAGATAGAGAATTTTATAACATTTTAGTTGCTTGAAGAATGGCCCCCGATAACTTCGGTATAATTTTATATTGCCCGATTCGATTAAAATGGACCCCGTCAGGTAGAAATGGCGTCATGGAAGGTCGTATAAAGCCATGGTGTGTCCATAAAAACACTCTCGGGACCTTCTCTAAAACTACCTGTAGATAATTGTTCAGCATTAAACGCTGCTTTTCAAAAGAGGGTTGTTCTTTCGCGGGGAAATCATGCATGCGCATACCAATTTTACGTGATATTGATCCAGCAATAAAGCAACCAAGTCGTCAATGCGTGACCCGACTGTTTCGGGCCTTAAGGAGGACAAATCGTTCGTGCCTATCTCCAGAATAACATATCTGGGGCACACCGAGAAACTACGCCTAAATCAAATTTGCGAATCTTCTTCACTGTTCTACCTCCTATACCGTGTAGAGAAACTCTCGCTGTGCCCTTGAGTTTAAAGGTTGGGCACATGCGAATATCCCGTTTATGTTTCAGGTCGCACTGTAGGCGACGAACAAATGAGTGTCCCAGGACCAAAACTTTTGGGGGTACCATTGTGTATTCGTAGCTACTATCTATAAAAACCCTTCTGGGAGAAACTATTAAAATTATCTATCTATCTATCTATCTATCTATATGTATATCAACATATAAATATATAGAAAAACAAGTAGAACACTTCTGTAAATACCTTTCAACTTTAAAGGAGATCTTTCTTTCGCGATGTCACGCTTAAACTGACCGTTTATGGTTTGGGTATTCGGTCTTTGTTAGTTTTCGATTTGCTGCTGGCCATTGACCACCTTTCCCATATTGCGTGCCATCCATTACCTGTCGGTCTTTTAGATAGGACGCAAAGCCCATAATATAAGATTTTTAATTATCGTCGGCAAGGCGTATCCCCTTGGGGAACACCTTGCCTTAATAGTCTATTTATAAAATCACATTACATAAATTTCTTATTTCCTTCGTAAATATTTTTTTTATATTATACTGTACAATCATTCACATGATGGTTATAGTCGGTGCAAACACGCAGTTTGCTTGCAACTGCACATACCATTGTTGTTTTTTGGAACTTAAAATTTTTGCCAAAAGGATTTACTCGTTGTGATGTTTAATATTGGAGATAAGTTGTTTTTTTTAATTACATTGTACTAGATTATACAGGTGCGCTCAAAAGTTATTGGACACACAGTTTTTTGATTATTATTTTGTCTGGTGGATTTGGTCGGATAATAACAACTTATTTTAACACAGAATTTGAAATAAAATATTTTAGTATTCAAAAGAGCACTCGTGCGTGCCAGCGAGCGCGATAGATTTAAAACAGCTCCCCAGCACAGACGAGACCTAATAGCAGACGGCACACGAGTGTCTGTATCAACAATAAAGAGACGTTCGAAAGAAGGTAATATGAATGGACGAGTACCAAGAAAGAAACCATTGATAAGTTAAGTCAATGTGCTGGCCCGTCTAAAATATGCGTTAGCGAAGAGACATTGGACAGCTGATCAGTGGTTAAAAGTGATGTGGTCTGACGAAAGTACATTTAATCTTTTTCCCAATTGTGGTAAAGTGTATGTGCGGCGGCGACCTGGCAAAAAGTTCCAACGCAAATGTCTTAAACCCACTGTCAACACGGAGGTGGAGGTATCATGGTTTGGGGCTGTGTTAGCGGGGCTGGTATGGGCAAAATAAAAAGGTTGGAAGGAAAAGTAGATGCTGAAGACTATTATCGCATACTACGTCACGAAATGGCGCCCACTATGAAACTCCAAGGTGGCCGGCAGTCTTTCGTTTTTATGCAAGACAATGCCTCCATGCATACAGCTAAGAAGAATCTAATGTTCCTTGAGCGAAATAACTGTGACTTGCTGGACCATCCTGCCCAATCACCTGACTTAAATCCATTGGAGAATATTTGGTGGGCAATAGAACCTCTTCCTTCTAATGCAAATGATTTGTTCGAGAAAATTCAGCAAATTTGGAATAACTATCCCAACGATAAAACTGATTAGATACATAGAATCAATGCCCAGTCGTATAGAGGCAGTTATTCAGGCCAAAGGATGTCATACCAAGTACTGATTTGGCGTGAAAAAGGTTGTTTTGTGATGTGTGATGTGCTACTGATAATTGTGCAATTTGCATAAATGACAAGGCTATATAGTATGTAGCTCGTAAATGTTGTATTAAAGCATAAACTTTTGAATACTAAAATATTTTATTTAAAATTCTGTGCTAAAATAAGTTGTTATTATCCGACCAAATCCTCGCCAGACAAAAAAAAATCAAAAAACTGTGTGTCCAATAACTTTTGAGCGCACCTGTATATTTACATATCTATAGAGTATATGTTTTTTGTTTAAATATTCATTAAATCAGTATCATATTTAACATTTACATATAACCCAGTGGCACCAATAGGGCTAGTAACATGCTATGGAAGAAATGTTGCAAACACTTTTTAGAAACAGATTTTAAATGATTTTTCCATAGGTTTTCGCACTTTGTATACATGATAATGTTCGCTTAATTCTACTGTTTCTAAAACTTCAATAATATATATATATATATAGTACTATAAGGTATCATAAAGTACTACGAATTACTTATATAGTAAATAATCACCAAAACGTTTAGGAGGCCAACACTGCCTTCTTGGTTTAGGCGATAGCTATCCGTTTTGACGCGAAACTTCACAGTCACGACCGCTGGATTCGATCGATTTCTTCAACAACTGTTTCCGAGACAACGTGTCCGCGATGTTTTCTGGACCCGGAAGATACTTAACAGTAAAATCATAAATCTGCAATCTCAGAACCCACCTTTCGACTCGTGCAGAGGGCCTATGGGTTTTGGAATAAATCACTTCTAATGGTTTATGGTCTGTCAAAACCTCAAAGTGAATCCCGAACAAATACACATGAAAACGCTCACAAGCCCATACTATACTTAATGCTTCTTTCTGCGTCTGAGAATACCGCCTTTCCATGTCAGAAAGACATCTACTAGCATATGCTACAACCTTCATTACATTTTGTTCCTTTTGCACAAGCACTGCACCAAGACCAACAGGACTAGCATCTGAGATTATCGACGTTTCTGCATCCTTATCAAAAAAAGCCAATGAATCAGCGGTAGACATCGTATTCTTAAGCTCTTGAAACACCTTATTCTGTTCATTTCCACAAACAAAAGGTGTAGTTGTCCTGGTTAACTTCCGCAGGGGTTCAGCCGTTATAGCTAAATCTGGAATGAACAGACTACAGAAATTTACCAGACCAAGAAAACTCCGAACTTCAGAGGCTGTTTTCGGCTCCGTAGCATTCACCACAGCCCTGACTTACTCCTCTGTGAGCCCAATTGTAGTGTATATGCCTTGTCTCTGGTACGGATTGATACAGATTGATCTAGTCTTCATAAAATGTTTTATTCTCTGTTTTATTCTATGTTACAGCATCATCCAGCAAGCCAACAACGGTGCTAATTACGCATGCATATTTATACCTTACAGCCTAATTAAATATTCAATATATATATATATCACATAGACTACAAGATCTGGAGCTGAACGCCCATGGTCATTTAATTTACTTTATCCTTTTCACAAAGTTCATAATGAAAAACGGTTATGGTAGGATTCGAACCATCGATTAACACTTCGGAGACCATTGTTTTCGCCACTAGACCACAAGGTCTTGTGCTGAACGGTTATGGTTATTTATTTTACTTTATCCTTTTCACGAAGTTCATAATGAAAAACGGTTATGGTAGGATTCGCACCATCGATTTACCACTTGGGAGACCATCCTTCTCGCCACTCGACTACAAGGTCTTGTGCTGGATGGCCATGGTTATTTAGTTTACATTATCCTTTCACGAAGTTCATAATAAAAAAAGCTTTTGGCAGGATTCGACCCATCGATTTAACACTTGGGAGACCATCGTCTTCGCCACTAGACCGCAAGGTCTTGTGCTGAATGACCCTGGTTATTTAGTCTACGTTATCCTTTCATGAAGTTCATAATAAAAAATAGTTTTGGCAGGAATCGAAACATCGATTTAACACTTGGGAGAAAATTGCCTTAGCCACTTGACCACAAGTTCTTTGGGTGAACGGCTATGTTTATTTGATCTACTTTACTGTTTTAACGAAGTTCATAATGAAAAAGGGTTATGGTAGGATTCGAACCATCGATTTACCACTTAGGAGACCATCTCCCTCGCCACTAGACAGCAAGATCTTGTGCTGGATGGCCATGGTTATTTAGTTTACTTTATCCTTTTACGAAGTTCATAATGAAAACGGTTATGGTACGATTCGAACCATCGATTTAACACTTGGGAGACCATCGTCTTCGCCTCTAGACCGCAAGGTCTTGTGCTGGATGACCATGGTTATTTAGTTTACTTTACCTTTCCACGAAGTTCATAATGAAAAACGGTTATGGTAGGATTCGAACCATCGATTTACCACTTATGAGACCATTGTCCTCGCCACTAGACGCAAGATCTTGTGCTGGATGGCCATGGTTATTTAGTTTACTTTATCCTTTTACGAAGTTCATAATGAAAACGGTTATGGTCGGATTCGAACCATCGATTTAACACTTGGGAGACCATCGTCTTCGCCACTAGACCGCAAGGTCTTGTGCTGGATGACCCTGGTTATTTAGTCTACTTTATCCTTTCACGAAGTTCATAATAAAATTAGTTTTTGCGGGATTCGAAACATCGATTTAACACTTGGGAGAAAATTGCCTTTGCCACAAGACCACAAGTTCTTCGCGTGAACGGCTATGTTTATTTGATCTATTTTACCGTTCTTACGAAGTTCATAATGAAAAACGGTTATGGTAGGATTCGAACCATCGATTTACCACTTATGAGACCATTTTCCTCGCCACTAGACGCAAGATCTTGTGCTGGATGGCCATGGTTATTTAGTTTACTTTATCCTTTTACGAAGTTCATAATGAAAACGGTTATGGTAGGATTCGAACCATAGATTTAACACTTGGGAGACCATCGTCTTCGCCACTAGAACGCAAGGTCTTGTGCTGGATGACCCTGGTTATTTAGTCTACTTTATCCTTTCACGAAGTTCATAATAAAAAATAGTTTTGGCAGGATCCGAAACATCCATTTAACACTTGGGGGAAAATTTTCTTAGCCACTAGACCACAAGTTCTTCGGGGGAACGGCTATGTTTATTTGATCTACTTTATCGTTTTCACGAAGTTCATAATGAGAAAGGTTAAGGTAGGGTTCGAACCATCGATTTAACACTTGGAGACCATTGTTTTCGCAACTAGACCACCAGATCTTGTGCTGAACGGTTATGGTTATTTCATTTACTTTATCGTTTTCACGAAGTTCATAATGAAAAACGGTTATGGTAGGATTCGAACCATCGATTTAACACTTGGGAGACCATCGTCCTCGCCACTAGACCGCAAGGTCTTGTGCTGGATGACCCTGGTTATTTAGTCTACTTTATCCTTTCACGAAGTTCATAATAAAAAATAGTTTGGCGGGATTCGAAACATCGATTTAACACTTGGGAGAAAATTGTCTTTGCCACAAGACCACAAGTTCTTCGGGTGAAAGGCTATGTTTATTTGATCTATTTTACCGTTCTCACGAAGTTCATAATGAAAAACGGTTATGGTAGGATTCGAACCATCGATTTACCACTTATTAGACCATTGTCCTCGCCACTAGACGCAAGATCTTGTGCTGGATGGCCATGGTTATTTAGTTTACTTTATCCTTTTACGAAGTTCATAATGAAAACGGTTATGTTACGATTCGAACCATCGATTTAACACTTGGGAGACCATCGTCTTCGCCACTAGACTGCAAGGTCTTGTGTTGGATGACCCTGGTTATTTAGTCTACTTTATCCTTTCACGAAGTTCATAATAAAAATAGTTTTAGCAGGATTCGAAACATCGATTTACCACTTAAGAGACAGTTGTCTTAACCATTAGACTGCAAGGTCTTGTGCTGAACGGTTATGGTTATTTATTTTATTTATCCTTTTCACGAAGTTCATAATGAAAACGGTTATGGTAGGATTCGAGCCATTTATTTAACACTTGGGAGACCATCGTCTTCGCCACTAGACAACAAGGTCTTGTACTTGACGGCTATGGTAACTTAGTTTACTTTACCCTTTTACGAAGTTCATAATAAAAAATGGTTTTGGCAAATTTGAAACATCGATTTACCACTTAAAAGACAGTTTTATTAGCCATTAGACTGCAAGGTCTTGTGCTGAACGGCAATGGTTATTTAATTTACTTTATTCTTTTCACGAAGTTCATAATGAAAAAGTCATGGCAGGATTCTAACCATCGATTTACTACTTGGGAGACGATTGTCTTCGCCAGTAGGCTGCAAGATCTTTTGCTGAGCGGTTATGGTTATTTAATTTGCTTTATCCTTTTCACGAAGTTCATAATGAAAAAAGGTTATGGTAGGATTCGAATCATCCATTTAACACTTGGGAGACAATTGACTTAGCCACTAGAATGCAAGATCTTGTGCTGAACAGCCATAATTATTTAATTTACTTTATTCCTTTCACGAAGTTCATAGTGAAAAACAGTTATGGCAGGATTCGAACCATCGATTTACCACTTGGGAGACCATCCTCCTCGCCACTCGACTACAAGGTCTTGTGCTGGATAGCCATGGTTATTTAGTTTACTTTCTCGTTTTACGAAGTTCATAATAAAAAAAAGAGAGCTTTTGGCAGGAATCGAAACATCGATTTAACACTTGGGAGACCATTGTCTTCGCACTAGGCCACAAGGTCTTGTGCTGCACGGTTATGGTTATTTAATTTACTTTATCCTTTTCACGAAGTTCATAATGAAAAACGGTTATGTAGGATTCGTCCCATCGATTTAACACTTGGGAGACCATCGTCTTCACCACTAGACCGCAAGGTCTTGTGCTGGATGACCATGGTTATTTAGTTTTCCTTATCCTTTCACGAAGTTCATAATGAAAAAAGGTTATGGTAGGATTCGAATCATCGATTTAACACTTGGGAGAAAATTTCTTAGTCACTAGACCACAAGTTTCTTCGGGGAACGGCTATGTTTATTTTATTACTTTATCGTTTTCAAGAAGTTCATAATGAAAAACTGTTATCGTAGGATTCGAACCATCATTTAACACTTGGGAGACCATGCCTCCTCGCCACTCGACTACAAGGTCTTGTGCTGGATGGCCATGGTTATTTAGTTTACTTTCTCCTTTTACGAAGTTCATAATAAAAAAAAGAAAAGCTTTTGGCAGGATTCGAAACATCGATTTAACACTTGGGAGACCATTGTCTTCGCCACTAGGCCACAAGGTCTTGTGCTGCACGGTTATGGTTATTTAATTTACTTTATCCTTTTCACGAAGTTCATAATGAAAAACGGTTATGGTAGGATTCGTCCCATCGATTTAACACTTGGGAGACTATTTTCTTCACCACTAGACCGCAAGGTCTTGTGCTGGATGACCATGGTTATTTAGTTTTCTTTATCCTTTCACGAAGTTCATAATGAAAAAAGGTTATGGTAGGATTCGAATCATCGATTTAACACTTGGGAGACAATTGACTTAGCCACTAGAATGCAAGATCTTGTACTGAACAGCCATGGTTATTTAATTTACTTTATTCCTTGCAAAAAGTTCATAATGAAAAACAGTTATGGTAGGATTCGAACCATCGATTTAACACTTGGGAGCCCATCCTCTTCGCCACTCGACTACAAGGTCTTGTGCTGGATGGCCATGGTTATTTAGTTTACTTTCTCCTTTTACGAAGTTCATAATAAAAAAAGAAAGCTTTTGGCAGGATTCGAAACATCGATTTAACACTTGGGAGACCATTGTCTTCGCCACTAGGCCACAAGGTCTTGTGCTGCACGGTTATTGTTATTTAATTTACTTTATCCTTTTCACGAAGTTCATAATGAAAAACGGTTATGGTAGGATTCGTCCCATCGATTTAACACTTGGGAGACCATCGTCTTCACCACTAGACCGCAAGGTCTTGTGCTGGATGACCATGGTTATTTAGTTTTCCTTATCCTTTCACGAAGTTCATAATAAAAAATGGTTTTGGCAGGATCCGAAACATCGATTTAACACTTGGGAGAAAATTTTCTTAGTCACTAGACCACAAGTTCTTCAGGGGAACGGCTATGTTTATTTTATCTACTTTATCGTTTTCAAGAAGTTCATAATGAAAAACTGTTATCGTAGGAATCGAACCATCGATTTAACACTTGGGAGACCATCCTCCTCGCCACTCGACTACAAGGTCTTGTGCTGGATGGCCATGGTTATTTAGTTTACTTTCTCCTTTTACGAAGTTCATAATAAAAAAAAGAAAGCTTTTGGCAGGATTCGAAACATCGATTTAACACTTGGGAGACCATTGTCTTCGCCACTAGGCCACAAGGTCTTGTGCTGCACGGTTATGGTTATTTAATTTACTTTATCCTTTTCACGAAGTTCATAATGAAAAACGGTTATGGTAGGATTCGTCCCATCGATTTAACACTTGGGAGACCATCGTCTTCGCCACTAGACCGCAAGGTCTTGTGCTGGATGACCCTGGTTATTTAGTCTACTTTATCCTTTCACGAAGTTCATAATAAAAAATAGTTTTGGCGGGATTCGAAACATCGATTTAACACTTGGGAGAAAATTGTCTTTGCCACAAGACCACAAGTTCTTTGGGTGAACGGCTACGTTTATTTGATCTATTTACCGTTCTCACGAAGTTCATAATGAAAAACGGTTATGGTAGGATTCGAACAATCGATTTAACACTTGGAAGACCATCGTCTTCGCCACTAGACCGTAAGGTCTTGTGCTGGATGACCCTGGTTATTTAGTCTGCTTTATCCTTTCACGAAGTTCATAATAAAAAAGTTTTGGCAGGATTCGAAACATCGATTTAACATGCACTTAGGAGAAAATTGTCTTAGCCACCAGACCACAAGTTCTTTGCGTGAACGGCTATGTTTATTTGATCTACTTTACCGCTTTGACGAAATTCATAATGAAAAAAGGTTATGGTAGGATTCGAACCATCGATTTAACAGTTGGGAGACCATCGCCTTCGCCACTAGACCAAAAGGTCTTGTGCTGGATGGCTATGGTTATTTAGTTTACTTTACCCTTTGTACGAAGTTCATAATGAAAAACGGTTTGGTAGGATTCGAACCATCGATTTACCACTTCTGAGACAATTGTCCTCGCCACTAGACTGCAAGATCTTTTGCTGAGCGGTTATGGTTATTTAATTTGCTTTATCCTTTTCACGAAGTTCATAATGAAAAAAGGTTATGGTAGGATTCGAATCATCGATTTAACACTTGGGAGACAATTGACTTAGCCACTAGAATGCAAGATCTTGTACTGAACCGCCATGGTTATTTAATTTACTTTATTCCTTTCACGAAGTTCATAATGAAAAACAGTTAAGGTAGGATTCAAACCATCGATTTACTACTTTGGAGACCATGCTCCTCGCCACTCGACTACAAGGTCTTGTGCTGGATGGCCATGGTTATTTAGTTTACTTTCTCCTTTTACGAAGTTCATAATAAAAAAGAAAGCTTTTGGCAGGATTCGAAACATCGATTTAACACTTGGGAGACCATTGTCTTCGCCACTAGGCACAAGGTCTTGTGCTGCACGGTTATGGTTATTTAATTTACTTTATCCTTTTCACGAAGTTCAAAATGAAAAACGGTTATGGTAGGATTCGTCCCATCGATTTAACACTTGGGAGACCATCGTCTTCACCACTAGACCGCAAGGTCTTGTGCTGGATGACCATGGTTATTTAGTTTTCCTTATCCTTTCACGAAGTTCATATTAAAAAATGGTTTTGGCAGGATCCGAAACATCGATTTAACACTTGGGAGAAAATTTTCTTAGTCACTAGACCACAAGTTCTTCGGGGGAACGGCTATGTTTATTTTATCTACTTTATCGTTTTCAAGAAGTTCATAATGAAAAACTGTTATCGTAGGATTCGAACCATCGATTTAACACTTGGGAGACCATCCTCCTCGCCACTCGACTACAAGGTCTTGTGCTGGATGGCCATGGTTATTTAGTTTACTTTCTCCTTTTACGAAGTTCATAATAAAAAAAAGAAAGCTTTTGGCAGGATTCGAAACATCGATTTAACACTTGGGAGACCATTGTCTTCGCCACTAGGCCACAAGGTCTTGTGCTGCACGGTTATGGTTATTTAATTTACTTTATCCTTTCACGAAGTTCATAATGAAAAACGGTTATGGTAGGATTCGTCCCATCGATTTAACACTTGGGAGACCATCGTCTTCACCACTAGACCGCAAGGTCTTGTGCTGGATGACCATGGTTATTTATTTTCTTTATCCTTTCACGAAGTTCATAATGAAAAAGGTTATGGTAGGATTCGAATCATCGATTTAACACTTGGGAGACAATTGACTTAGCCACTAGAATGCAAGATCTTGTACTGAACAGCCATGGTTATTTAATTTACTTTATTCCTTTCAAGAAGTTCATAATGAAAAACAGTTATTGTAGGATTCGAACCATCGATTTAACACTTGGGAGCCCATCCTCCTCGCCACTCGACTACAAGGTCTTGTGCTGGATGGCCATGGTTATTTAGTTTACTTCCTCCTTTTACGAAGTTCATAATAAAAAAAGAAAGCTTTTGGCAGGATTCGAAACATCGATTTAACACTTGGGAGACCATTGTCTTCGCCACTAGGCCACAAGGTCTTGTGCTGCACGGTTATGGTTATTTAATTTACTTTATCCTTTTAACGAAGTTCAATAAAAAATAGTTTGGCGGGATTCGAACCATCGATTTACCACTTATGAGACTATTGTCCTCGTCACTAGACGCAAGATCTTGTGCTGGATGGCCATGGCTATTTAGTCTACTTTATCCTTTTACGAAGTTCATAATGAAAACGGTTATGGTCGGATTCGAACCATCGATTTAACACTTGGGAAACCATCGTCTTCGCCACTAGACCGCAAGGTCTTGTGCTGGACGACCCTGGTTATTTAGTCTACTTCATCCTTTCACGAAGTTCATAATAAAAAAGTTTTGGCGGATTCGAAACATCGATTTAACACTTAGGAGAAATTGTCTTTGCCACAAGACCACAAGTTCTTCGGGGAACGGCTATGTATTTGATCTATTTTACCGTTCTTACGAAGTTCATAATGAAAAACGGTTATGGTAGGATTCGAACCATCGATTTACCACTTATGAGACCATTGTCCTCGCCACTAGACGCAAGATCTTGTGCTGGATGGCCATGGTTATTTAGTTTACTTTATCCTTTTACGAAGTTCATAATGAAAACGGTTATGGTAGGATTCGAACCATAGATTTAACACTTGGGAGACCATCGTCTTCGCCACTAGACCGCAAGGTCTTGTGCTGGATGGCCATGGTTATTTAGTTTACTTCCTCCTTTTACGAAGTTCATAATAAAAAAAGAAAGCTTTGGTAGGATTCGAACCATCGATTTACCACTTATGAGACCATTGTCCTCGCCACTAGACGCAAGATCTTGTGCTGGATGGCCATGGTTATTTAGTTCACTTTATCCTTTTACGAAGTTCATAATGAAAACGGTTATGGTCGGATTCGAACCATCGATTTAACACTTGGGAGACCA
The DNA here is from genome assembly GCF_004324835.1 of Dendronephthya gigantea. Lineage (NCBI taxonomy): Eukaryota > Metazoa > Cnidaria > Anthozoa > Malacalcyonacea > Nephtheidae > Dendronephthya > Dendronephthya gigantea. The sequence goes on from NW_021163521.1 coordinate 22,013, forward strand.
TCGTCTTCGCCACTAGACCGCAAGGTCTTGTGCTGGATGACCCTGGTTATTTAGTCTACTTTATCCTTTCACGAAGTTCATAATAAAAAAGTTTTGGCGGGATTCGAAACATCGATTTAACACTTGGGAGAAAATTGTCTTTGCCACAAGACCACAAGTTCTTTGGGTGAACGGCTATGTTTATTTGATCTATTTTACCGTTCTCGAAGTTCATAATGAAAAACGGTTATGGTAGGATTCGAACCATCGATTTACCACTTATGAGACCATTGTCCTCGCCACTAGACGCAAGATCTTGTGCTGGACGGCCATGGTTATTTAGTTTACTTTATCCTTTTACGAAGTTCATAATGCAAACGGTTATGGTCGGATTCGAACCATCGATTTAACACTTGGGAAACCATCGTCTTCGCCACTAGACCGCAAGGTCTTGTGCTGGACGACCCTGGTTATTTAGTCTACTTCATCCTTTCACGAAGTTCATAATAAAAAATAGTTTTGGCGGGATTCGAAACATCGATTTAACACTTAGGAGAAAATTGTCTTTGCCACAAGACCACAAGTTCTTCGGTGAACGGCTATGTTTATTTGATCTATTTTACCGTTCTACGAAGTTCATAATGAAAAACGGTTATGGTAGGATTCGAACCATCGATTTACCACTTATGAGACCATTGTCCTCGCCACTAGACGCAAGATCTTGTGCTGGATGGCCATGGTTATTTAGTTTACTTTATCCTTTTACGAAGTTCATAATGAAAACGGTTATGGTAGGATTCGAACCATAGATTTAACACTTGGGAGACCATCGTCTTCGCCACTAGACCGCAAGGTCTTGTGCTGGATGGCCATGGTTATTTAGTTTACTTCCTCCTTTTACGAAGTTCATAATAAAAAAAGAAAGCTTTTGGTAGGATTCGAACCATCGATTTACCACTTATGAGACCATTGTCCTCGCCACTAGACGCAAGATCTTGTGCTGGATGGCCATGGTTATTTAGTTCACTTTATCCTTTTACGAAGTTCATAATGAAAACGGTTATGGTCGGATTCGAACCATCGATTTAACACTTGGGAGACCATCGTCTTCGCCACTAGACCGCAAGGTCTTGTGCTGGATGACCCTGGTTATTTAGTCTACTTTATCCTTTCACGAAGTTCATAATAAAAAATAGTTTTGGCGGGATTCGAAACATCGATTTAACACTTGGGAGAAAATTGTCTTTGCCACAAGACCACAAGTTCTTTGGGTGAACGGCTATGTTTATTTGATCTATTTTACCGTTCTCACGAAGTTCATAATGAAAAACGGTTATGGTAGGATTCGAACAATCGATTTACCACTTATGAGACCATTGTCCTCGCCACTAGACGCAAGATCTTGTGCTGGACGGCCATGGTTATTTAGTTTACTTTATCCTTTTACGAAGTTCATAATGAAAACGGTTATGGTCGGATTCGAACCATCGATTTAACACTTGGGAAACCATCGTCTTCGCCACTAGACCGCAAGGTCTTGTGCTGGACGACCCTGGTTATTTAGTCTACTTCATCCTTTCACGAAGTTCATAATAAAAAAGTTTGGCGGGATTCGAAACATCGATTTAACACTTAGGAGAAAATTGTCTTTGCCACAAGACCACAAGTTCTTCGGGTGAACGGCTATGTTTATTTGATCTATTTTACCGTTCTTACGAAGTTCATAATGAAAAACGGTTATGGTAGGATTCGAACCATCGATTTACCACTTATGAGACCATTGTCCTCGCCACTAGACGCAAGATCTTGTGCTGGATGGCCATGGTTATTTAGTTTACTTTATCCTTTTACGAAGTTCATAATGAAAACGGTTATGGTAGGATTCGAACCATAGATTTAACACTTGGGAGACCATCGTCTTCGCCACTAGACCGCAAGGTCTTGTGCTGGATGGCCATGGTTATTTAGTTTACTTCCTCCTTTTACGAAGTTCATAATAAAAAAAGAAAGCTTTTGGTAGGATTCGAACCATCGATTTACCACTTATGAGACCATTGTCCTCGCCACTAGACGCAAGATCTTGTGCTGGATGGCCATGGTTATTTAGTTCACTTTATCCTTTTACGAAGTTCATAATGAAAACGGTTATGGTCGGATTCGAACCATCGATTTAACACTTGGGAGACCATCGTCTTCGCCACTAGACCGCAAGGTCTTGTGCTGGATGACCCTGGTTATTTAGTCTACTTTATCCTTTCACGAAGTTCATAATAAAAAATAGTTTTGGCGGGATTCGAAACATCGATTTAACACTTGGGAGAAAATTGTCTTTGCCACAAGACCACAAGTTCTTTGGGTGAACGGCTATGTTTATTTGATCTATTTTACCGTTCTACGAAGTTCATAATGAAAAACGGTTATGGTAGGATTCGAACCATCGATTTACCACTTATGAGACCATTGTCCTCGCCACTAGACGCAAGATCTTGTGCTGGATGGCCATGGTTATTTAGTTTACTTTATCCTTTTACGAAGTTCATAATGAAAACGGTTATGGTCGGATTCGAACCATCGATTTAACACTTGGGAAACCATCGTCTTCGCCACTAGACCGCAAGGTCTTGTGCTGGATGACCCTGGTTATTTAGTCTACTTTATCCTTTCACGAAGTTCATAATAAAAAATAGTTTTGGCGGGATTCGAAACATCGATTTAACACTTAGGAGAAAATTGTCTTTGCCACAAGACCACAAGTTCTTCGGGTGAACGGCTATGTTTATTTGATCTATTTTACCGTTCTTACGAAGTTCATAATGAAAAACGGTTATGGTAGGATTCGAACCATCGATTTACCACTTATGAGACCATTGTCCTCGCCACAGACGCAAGATCTTGTGCTGGATGGCCATAGTTATTTAGTTACTTTATCCTTTTACGAAGTTCATAATGAAAACGGTTATGGTCGGATTCGAACCATCGATTTAACACTTGGGAAACCATCGTCTTCGCCACTAGACCGCAAGGTCTTGTGCTGGATGACCCTGGTTATTTAGTCTACTTTATCCTTTCACGAAGTTCATAATAAAAAATAGTTTTGGCGGGATTCGAAACATCGATTTAACACTTAGGAGAAAATTGTCTTTGCCACAAGACCACAAGTTCTTCGGGTGAACGGCTATGTTTATTTGATCTATTTTACCGTTCTTACGAAGTTCATAATGAAAAACGGTTATGGTAGGATTCGAACCATCGATTTACCACTTATGAGACCATTGTCCTCGCCACTAGACGCAAGATCTTGTGCTGGATGGCCATGGTTATTAGTTTACTTTATCCTTTTACGAAGTTCATAATGAAAACGGTTATGGTAGGATTCGAACCATAGATTTAACACTTGGGAGACCATCGTCTTCGCCACTAGACCGCAAGGTCTTGTGCTGGATGGCCATGGTTATTTAGTTTACTTCCTCCTTTTACGAAGTTCATAATAAAAAAAGAAAGCTTTTAGTAGGATTCGAACCATCGATTTACCCTTATGAGACCATTGTCCTCGCCACTAGACGCAAGATCTTGTGCTGGATGGCCATGGTTATTTAGTTCACTTTATCCTTTTACGAAGTTCATAATGAAAAACGGCTATGGTCGGATTCGAACCATCGATTTAACACTTGGGAGACCATCGTCTTCGCCACTAGACCGCAAGGTCTTGTGCTGGATGACCCTAGTTATTTAGTCTACTTTCTCCTTTCACGAAGTTCATAATAAAAAATAGTTTTGGCGGGATTCGAAACATCGATTTACACTTGGGAGAAAATTGTCTTTGCCACAAGACCACAAGTTCTTTGGATTAACGGCTATGTTTATTTGATCTATTTTACCGTTCTGACGAAGTTCATAATGAAAAACGGTTATGGTAGGATTCGAACCATCGACTTACCACTTATGAGACCATTGTCCTCGCCACTAGACGCAAGATCTTGTGCTGGATGGCCATGGGTTATTTAGTTTACTTTATCCTTTCACGAAGTTCATAATAAAAAATAGTTTTGGCGGGATTCGAAACATCGATTTAACATTTAGGAGAAAATTGTCTTTGCCACAAGACCACAAGTTCTTCGGGTGAACGGCTATGTTTATTTGATCTATTTACCGTTCTTACGAAGTTCATAATGAAAAACGGTTATGGTAGGATTCGAACCATCGATTTACCACTTATGAAACCATTGTCCCGCCACTAGACGCAAGATCTTGTGCTGGATGACCCTGGTTATTTAGTCTGCTTTATCCTTTCACGAAGTTCATAATAAAAAATAGTTTTGGCAGGATTCGAAACATCGATTTAACATGCACGTGGGAGAAAATTGTCTTAGCCACCAGACCACAAGTTCTTTGCGTGAACGGTTATGTTTATTTGATCTACTTTATCGCTTTGACGAAATTCATAATGAAAAAAGGTTATGGTAGGATTCGAACCATCGATTTAACAGTTGGGAGCCATCGCCTTCGCCACTAGACAAAAGGTCTTGTGCTGGATGGCTATTGTTATTTAGTTTACTTTACCCTTTGTACGAAGTTCATAATGAAAAACGGTTTGGTAGGATTCGAACCATCGATTTACCACTTCTGAGACAATTGTCTTCTCCAATCGACTACAAGTTCTTGTGCTGAACGGCCATGTTTATTTAATTTACATTATCCTTTTCACAGATTTATAATGAAACACGGTTATGGTAGGATTCGAGCAATCGATTTGCCACTTGGAGACCATTTCAGTTTGACAACCTTCAATCCAGCTGTTTTTGTAGCATTCTAGTAAAATTTTGTATGTTCCTTCACAGGCAGCTAGTGATCTAGAATAAAAATAACCAATGATTCAATATTTTGTCCACCACCACCCAAGGTGTGTGTACATAGCTTTTACTTGTAAACAACTCTAATATGTCTTTCCTGAACAAGTAAAGTTGTCGGGTTTAAATAGAAATAAACACACTTACAATGATTTCCACAACTTCTTCTTCTTCTCGTTCCCGTTTGCTTCTATCCGATTCGTTAAACAAGTTTTTAAAGAATTCTCTAAAGCTGATAACGTGATGTTATCATTGAATCAACCATCTTTTGGTGTATGGAAATGAATATTGTGTTTTCGTACTGCTTAATTCACGACCAATATGTCGGTTGGTCGGCAGCTCTATATATTTTTTATGATATTTATCTCATCTAACGAGTTTCGTACATCTCGACCAATTAATATGGCATTTAAGAGTACTAATTGCACGGATTTGGATGGATTGGCTGCGGATGGCATAACCTTGAGTATTTGTGGAGATATTGCTTTTCGATGTCGGGTCAACATACAACGAGTTGGTTTTTGAATCTAAATACAAAGTCTCATTTGCGATTTCTAAAGAAACGAAACATGGATTTGTTAGTCTAGTCCTGTGTACGAAGCCTTCAAGCAGGATCTAACAATGTGTGTGGATGTTTCGTCTAATCCTGGTCCTCAATCTTTGATAATAATCAGTCGGATGAGATGTATCAACATCGAAAGCAGTTACGTTTGATGAACACGTTTCGACCCGCTAATAATCCTGAGGAGCTTAGTTCAATGCTTGGGCAGTTGAATCTACAGAAAGGTTGGTTGTTTTATATGACCTATAGGAATATTGCTATAATACCTACTTCGCAAACACCACCGCCACACTATACAATCACTATCATCCGGCAAATCATCAGGAAGCTATCCCTGTTAGAATCACGGACCGTGTCCCAAAACCTCTAAATATATGGCAGAAATTATATTAAGAGAATCAATCTCATCAATATTCCTTTATCAGGCATTGCCAACACTCTGATACAGCTGTTACTCAGCTTTGTTCTTTTGGTCTTCTCAACTGCCGATCTATTCGGAACAAAGCGAATTTAGTCAAAGACTATGTGGTTGAGAATGAATTTGATATATTTGCGATTACAGAAACCTGGCTTCACCCTGACAAATTTCATCATATATCTTTGGGAATTTCACCCCGAAGGGCTACTCCTTTAACAATATCTCGAGACAACAAGGTAGAGGGGGAGGCATTGGTATACTATACAACAAGACTTTAAAAGTCAGGCTGGACTCGGCGAAAATGTTCTCACACATTAAGTCTTTCGAAGTGATGGGTATGCAAATCAATGTGTCATCTAAAATTCTAAATATAATCGTATTATATCGACCTCCATGTAGACGATAAGCGGAATTAACAACAAAAAAAATTCTCAATCTTGTTGATTCTTTTAATTTGGAACAACGTGTACAAACAACCAACACACTTTGCTGGTCACACGTTAGACCTTATCTTGTCTCGCCATGAGGAAAATATTGTTCAATCTATTGACGTTCATGATCCATCTATATCTGACCATTACACGGTTACATATGAACTCAATTTTAAAACCATTGTTTCAGAGAAGGGTCGTGGAGTCACGTAAAATTAAAGCAATCAATATGGACTCGTTCCTTAATGAAATTAGGCTATCTCCGATTAACACTTGGAACACGGCTGATATAAGTGCGAAAGTCAACCAATACAACTCGGAGCTGCCCAAAATTCTGGATCATCATGTACCACTTATTTCCAGAGAGATAATTATTCGTCCAGCTGCACCTTGGTACACTGAACAAATTAAAAACGAAAAACGTATCAGAAAGGAAACTCGAGCGGGTATGGCGTAAGTCAAGACAATCCTGTGATCGTCTAAAATACAGTCAGCAATGTCGCCGTGTCAGTGAGCTATTATAGGAAAGTCGTACTCGTTATTATTCTGAAATTGTTAGAGATAATGGGAGTGACCAAAAGAAATTATTTAAACCGTTGGAAAGTTACTACATTATACCACTGATTCTCAATATTCTGTGTGCCAATCTGATGAGAATCTAGCTAACAATTTTATGACTTTCTTTGAGGACAAAATTAATAAAATATATGAAATCTAACGGAATCCACTTAGCTAAATAAAATGTCGTTGTTTGCAGCTAAATGAAATGTCGTTGTTTTGCAGTAATCCTCAGTTATTC
>NW_021163522.1:0-43355 GCF_004324835.1 Dendronephthya gigantea
CACGCTCTTTTTTTATTGCAAGGGGAAATTAAACCATATTCAATTGGATTAACAAGTGAAAGCTTAACAAACGAACCTAAGCCCGAATTAATAAAACAGCAACAAACTAAGCAAAATGGTAAAGATTTGCCAATTACCAAAGCAAGCGAAGTGCTGGTGTATCACAATGGGAAATGTCATGGATGGCCTTTGGTGGACAAAATGTTTAAAGCATTTTTAAAATTGGATAGAGGAGTCAATCTGGTGAAAGTGCGGTGTGATGAGTTAGCAGTGGAGAGAGATTTGCAAATTTGTTATGAAAAGCAAATGAATCAACCAAGGTGCATGCGCATGTTATCGTGTTCTTATGTAATAATCTGCTAGTGATAATTCAACTTGCATGTAGATCTGCTCCTTATTAATATTTTAGTCTGTACTTCCTTTTAATCTCAGGTAATTTGGCTTGACATTGAAGAATCATGGCCATGCATATAAATGTATAAAATTAGGGCTATTAAGGCTCCTGCTACTCCAGACTTTTGGTATACCCCCCTCACACTGTCCTTAGAATGACCCCTGGCAGTCATCAAAAAGAATGTCTATATGCAGTATTCATATTGTGTGCAAATAATATTTTGGGATATTGGATACCAACACCCTAATTGTAATGTAATTAAACCCCTAAAAAACACATCCAAACTAGTTTTTTTAAACATTTGTTTCAGGTTTGTTCGTGTTGTTTACATCAAATGCTCAGACAGCGATGGATCATTTGATGCACCTGAAAATAAAAATAACAGCATTGAAATTGCTTTGAAAAAGCTTAGCTTTAATGCAAGGCTTCTACAGACATTTATGGCAGAGGATATGAATAGGCATGGGTTTGGATACCAGACATTTGAACTTGAAGAAAATGATGATGGCACAATTTTAATTCATGTTTTCTCAAGTGGCTTGACCACTGAGAAAGCACATCAAATGAATGGTGATGAATTGTACAGTTGGTTTCTGGAAGGTAATTGACATTATTTAATATTCTATTGTAGTAAAATCTGTTGAACACAAAGTGAGATGATAATTGCAACTATGAGAGTAGATATACATACCTGGTAAACAGACTTGATGAAAAGAGCTTAATACAGTACCCTTTTAGGTACCCCTGGCACGGAGAGCCCTGCGAGGGTACTAATTCCCCTAGGAGATTAATTACACCCGGGTATTGTGACAGAACATAGACTGGTGTACCCACTTTTTTGTACTGCGCATGCTCGGCAAGTGCCTGTATAAGATGGAAAGTATAAACACTCAAGTGTGACATAGTGGAATCCAAAGTTGCCCAAATTCTATGTCATGGACACTGAGCTATACTATAATCAGTGAATGACTATAATTCCTGGGGAACTTACCTGCAACCAAAAAGTGAAGCAAAAAACATGGCGTATTTCAGCGTTTGCTGATGCCAGATTGATGCCACCGGTTCCTATTCGCCATGGTAGTTACCACTGACCAAGGCTCAATTCTGAACCCGCTACAAATGCACTCCCCCCTGGTTTTTGTTAAAAATAATATTATTTTTCATTATTATATTTTCCGAACAAAATTCAAACGTCTGTCAATATTTTTGAACTGAAAACTTTTTGATCAAATATGTTCGACGTTTTTGTGAGGATGTGAGGATGTCGAAGTCGTTCGTACACGTTACTTCTGTCAAAACAAAACTAATAAGAAATAAAACTTCGAGAAATTTGCCAAATGAAAATGCAGTTGACTGACAGGTAAATATGTTATTCATAAATTTTATTTTTTTAGATAAAATTTCACAATTTTCTCGTGAACAGTCTTTAGATAGATGTCGTTGTTTATATATTTTTATATTTGACCAAAAAACGGCAGCACGAGATGTGATATGTATAGTTTGAACAACCTAAACACTTTTCTAAAAAGATTACCCTATTCTGGGAAGTCATTTATTTACATATTACATCCATATTTCAGGCATTTTCTCCCAAAGAACGCTAAAAGGTAAAAAGATGTAAAGAAAACAGAGGCTATTAAAGAATCATTGGGAGGATGAGGATGTGCAATTTCTACCAAAATTAGCCTGCCTATTTGTTTTGCTGGATTTCATTAGCCAGAAGAAATAGTTTTTTCTGTACTGAACTATATCATCATATGTATATTGATGAGCTTATTACCTTGAACCTATAGTGATAAACTATTAAATTGAAACTTCCAGCAGTCAGCACCATGCAGTGGTCAGCACTATAATTTTCTGACTGCACAGGTGATGCTCCTTCCATGGTATAAAACCAGTGATTATGGCCACTGTGCAGGTCATATGCTTTTATATATTTGCAAATGATAATGCAGATCAGGCTGCATTAAGGAAGATTAGAACCAGGGATGTTTGTAGGCCAAGATATTCATGGTAATTATTATTGATTATATGCAAAAGGGCTTACCAGCTTCTCCCAGATTAGCCTGCAATGACTGGAAAGGTTCTTCGGAAAAGAAATAAACAAAGCCTTATCAATTTTAATATTTATTTTCTTTTAATTTGTAAAAATATAGGCCGTATTCTGTGGCCGATTATCGTTCAGTTTCGTTGCCCCCCTTCGGGCACTACTTGAAACACGATAGAAAATTAGGATAAATTATAGAAAGTCTAAATTCACTTTTTTCACCTGCACAAACCTGCAGTTTTCGAGCATTTTCTTCGAAAAATCAGTGAATTTGCATGTTTTTGCAATACAGCGACGCCATTTTGATTCAGGAAATGTCTAAGATACTTGGTGTAATATAGGTACATATATAGCAGATTCAGCAGTTTTATACCAGTATACTAGTTTTATACCTAGTTTCCAGCATTTTGCTGTGCAAGCAGGTTTCAACAAAGAAGCTTTGAATGGAGTTTTACGAGGTTTTTCGCAAATTTTCATAGTTTTTTCAAAACTAAGTTAGTCAAAGAAGACTTAGACAACAATTAATCTGAAAAACAACGCGCAATTTTGCTTACACGCATCAAAATCATCCACGAGCGTTTTGTTTCTAGTCAAGTTATATAAAACAATTACTACACAATTCCTTTCCAGCATAACCTTTGTTTTATATTAACTACTTTTATAATACACACGCTTTCTCAAGAAACTATAAATTTACAACATCTCAGTTTTTTGACAAAGTTAATTACCAACGCCTTTATCTTATTATAATCAATCCACTAAAAAACGAATTTGTTGAGCGAAGACCCAGACATCTTAACGAAGTTGAAACAGAACAAATTTCAAACTTTTGCTTATGAAAACGTGTGAGGACTTGTGACAACTGCCAAGTTAGCCCAAGTCTAAACTTGCTGAAGTATTGGAAATGAATCTGGAAATCCAGAAGTCAATGATTGTGCATTTAACAACAATGCACTGATTGTAGATGCTATGGCAGTTATTCAGTTGATGAAAGAAAACGGAAAACATTTGGCGATGATGCTCTTTTAAAAACCTTAACACGCTAGCACGAAAGTATAATTCCAACGATTAGATTGTTGCAGACAGGTATCCTTAGTTGAGCATAAGACAATGCAGAGAGACAACGAAGAGCTGAAAAGTGAAAATGGAGTCCAGAAAGGTCAAATCTTCGGAAAAGATCAGAGTGTTCCAAAACAGTGGAAAAAGTGTATAAGATCCGGTGGAAACAAGGAATCTTTCATATCTTTCTTATGTGAACACTGGAGGTCATGTAACTCCTCCCGGTGGTTTTCCATTTCAACTATGTACGTAACTGCTAAAGAAATATGCTATGTTTTATATCCCGGTGATTCCCCGAACGATATTGTTACAAGTAATGAGGTGTCTTCGCTTCATAGCACCACGAAGAAGCAGACACTCGTTTAATTCTACATGCCACCACGCAGCAGCAACGTACGATAAAGTTATTATCAAAAGCCCTGATACAGATGTTCTTATACCTGCGATTGGCATGCAACAACAGATGCAGAAAGAGATTTTCTTTCTGACTGGCACGGGAGATAGACATCGTTGCGTATTTGTAGCAATTATCTCGAAATTCTTGGGCGTGGATGTTGCTCTTTGTTTACCAGGCTTTCATGCTTTTACTGGTAATGGCATTAGCAATCAAGCAGCATCATGGTATCAGTGTTTAAGTGCAGAAGTCGATCTTCCATCACTGGTTGGCAATGGCTGGACGCTTGACGATAAAGAGCTGGAGATAACTTGGATGACACGCCCACCCGCTCCGCGATCTTTAATTGAGTGTGTTGAGTGCAAGTGCAAGATTCTAGATGCTCGACCATGCGTTGCTTCTGCAAAAAGGCTGACTTAAAGTGCACCGACCTATGTTCGTGTGGTGATTGCCAGAATGCAGTAGTTGAAGATGGTAACGACGATGATAGCAGTTATGGCCTGGCTCAATCTGATGACGATGATGAACTTGAAGGATCAGGATCTAATCTGGATTTCGGAGATGACGTCGATCATGAGTTGTGGTATTAGCTGTCCGATTAAAAGGGTTGAGTTCAACATTTTATTTGTGTTTTAAAATTATAAGGCGCTCGTAATTCTCCCACAATGGTATTAAAACGTATGGCTGATATCAACCTTGGTATGCGTGTTCAATATTTTAACATGTACAGTAGTTGTACGTTGCAAATCACGTTTAAATAGATGTTGGCGTTGGTAATTAACTTTGTCAAAAAACTGAGATGTTGTAAATAGTTTTGTTGAGAAAACGTGTGTATTATAAAAGTAGTTAATATAAATTAAAGGGTATGCTGAAAAAGAATTGTATAGTAATTATTTTATATAAATTGGCTAGAAACAAAACGCTCGTGGATGATTTAATGCGTGTAAATAAAGTTGTTCTTATTTATTTGTAAATATCAAGAGCAGAATGCTTTAAAAAAATCGCAAATTTGCGGATTTTTTCCGATTAATTGTTGTCTAACTCTTCTCTGACTAATTTAGTTTTGAAAAACTATGAAAATTTGCGAAAAACCTCGTAAAACTCCACTGAAAGCTTCCTTGTTGAAACCTGCTTGCACAGCAAAAATGCCGGAGCTTCATGTAAATACCGGTATAAAACTGCTGAATCTGCTATATATGTCGTAAATTACACCAAGTATCCTAGACATTTCCTGAATCAAAATGGCGTCGCTGTATTGCAAAACATGCAAATTCACTGATTTTTCGAAGATGAAATGCTCGAAAACTGCAGGTTTGTGCAGGTGAAAACAAGTGAATTTAGACTTTCTATAATTTATCCTAATTTTCTATCGTGTTTTCAAGTAGTGCCCGAAGGGAGGCAACGAAAATCGTTTTCTAAGCGACTTTTCGTGCCAGAGAATACGGCCTAATAATAAAACAGTTTCTGTATTTAAGTTTAGTTCATGTGTTTAGTTCATGTGTATAATAGTATTGTTGTTCAACAATTCAATTCTCCAGAATTTTGCAAAACATGCCTCCACTTGATCCACCAACCCTATGTTATCCCTGCAAAAAAATAGATATGTCAGAGATTAACTGTATGTATAATACACCCTGTTGACAAAATTAGTACAGATAATTAATTTTAGTGTCAGCTACTAAGGCCATGATGATGCCTCAATTTGAGGTGTGAGTGAATTTAGGCAAGTTACCCTCAGACCTTGCTCCTTCAGATATATATTTTTGTTCCTATTGCATCTTTAAATACTTTGATCTAATATATCTCGTATGATTCTTCATCAAAAGATGGGCTATATATAGACACATTGATCTGGTTAGACCTGTTTTGGCTCAACTACATAGATGCAAATCAGTGTATAATATAATGGATAAACAAATATTAATAGAAATATGTTGTAGGTAAACAAATTAAATGTTAGTAAAATATATCATTTCTGTTTTCAGATCTTTCATAGCCGTCGAATTACGAAGCTATATTTTTTACTTGACGTTCAGAGTTCAGACATCAAAATTGCGAAAGCCTTTTTAAATCTCCTACCTGAGTGCAAATCGTTAAAAATTTCCTCTTTGATAAGTAAATTGCGGTAGGAACAAGCAGAGCATTTTTCATGCTACATACACTCTTTGTCAGTCTCAATAGAGAGCTTTAGATTTGACTACGGCTCCCGCTACGGCCATGCAAGATTCGTTATTGTGGCGCGATTGTGGCGCAAACGTTGTATGCATACGGCACCGCGTGCTGGCATGACGAACCTCTGCAAACACAATGATAAATGCATGTTTATCCTGTCAAATATTTCGAGATTTTACGCTATTATTTCGAAAGATACACATAATCAAAAGCCATGGTCATGAAAAACAGTTCTCTCAAATTATTTTCTGGAAAAAAACAAGAAAATGCCAACTTTTATTGCTTTTTAAATCACGTAGTGAGGACTACGAAGTTTTCTTAAAATGCCGTAGTAAGATGAGCGACGGCTACAAGTCTCTGGCGTCAGTACGAAGTATCACGAATATCAAGTCAATGAGACGAATCTCGTAGCGGTAGCGGGAGTCGTAGTCAAATCTAAAGCTCTCTAATATATTTTGACCGCGCGCTGCATTACGTATACGTCACGTATATAGTATATAATTACATAAGGTTGGCAAGAATATTTTATTTTCAATATACATCGTCTAAATATGATCGAAATATATATATGTTATTTACCAGATTGGAGGTCCGTATAGGGAAATATTTCCCAAGGTCTCAAACCAATTTAACTGAAAAACTAGTATACGCGATCCTATTGGTCATGCAGCTTTGACCGTTTTGTGATGACCAATAGGATCGCGTATACTAGTTTTGAAATTGATGTTTTTGCACGGCAACATCCCGCATCGGGACACGGCAAATTTCAACAAACTTCTCGCATATTTTCATTTTTAAATCGCGTTTCATTGCAAAAAAACGATTACAAATTTTGTAAAACTACCCTACACTTAGGGGCTGTTATTTAAACGATGTATATTGAAAATAAAATATTCTTGCCAACCTTATGTTGCCCACCTTTCCGACGGTCAAACACTTGTCAAAAACACGTGATCAAATGACAAAAATTCGGACAAACACATGGTCGGACATACTATAGTTTATATAGAGTGTCAGGATCACACTGCGTTTTAAAGCTCTTTATATGTCTCAAGATGTAGAAGAAATACGATTTGGGCCGTTTCTTACCTTACAATGGTGTTGTCTAACGCTCACGATTCGAAAATGGTTAGCAAAATGACATTGAGCGAGCTAAAAACATACCTTCCCGAGCTCGTTCGCAAGCGCGGTGTTAGCGTCACTTAAAACCTGCGTTGGTTAATATTGCAACTGCTGTTGAAAAGATGATGCTGCAATTCGATCCAAATTTTGTGAAGAAAAAGAGTTCTCAAGATAACCAAAAATTAATTACTCGTGTTATGGAAATAGCTGATCCATTAACTCCCTCGTACAACTTGGTAAATAACTTCTTCTTTATGATTCTCCTCCTTTTGGATTGTATGATATTTTTAATTACCTGATAAAATGTTACAAACAGAGTCTCGCCGCCTACACGTCGTTTGACGAGTATCGCGCATGTTATTTTAAATGGTGGGTTATAAATTTGCATAACTTTCTTTTTCCTGCTCAACCGTTTTTCCAATAAAATGCAAACTACATAATATGTAACTAACCTTCTTACAAATGGTGAGATGTTACGTGTATACCTTCTGTCTTTCTAAACAAACGTTCTGGTTATCTGGAATCAGATTTGCAAGTGCCCCATACGCATCTTTTCACCATTTTATTGTTGCGTCTCTATATAAACTATAGTATGTCCTACCATGTGTTTGTCCGAATTTTTGTCATTTGATGATTTTGATCACGTGTTTTTGGCACGTCTGACCGTCGGAAAGGTGTTTGGGGCAGCCTCACTAAAGACGATCTGAAGCAAGCTGTTAACGCAGCCTATGAAGAAGTGGTTTTTTGGCGCAAAAATCTGTTTATGTTACCAAGTGGAGCTGCTGGAAAGTCATACGTCAGGGAACTGGAGAGACTGATTAACGCTTGGAACAGTAACTCGGAGATCTTGCATTAATATTTCTTTAAAACTTACTATGATCATGCTTGCTCTTCTCTTGCAAAAACCGAGTTTCAAATCGAGATCGAAAGACCATGTGACTTGCCTGTCTCGGCGCATGGCTTTGTGGCAAAAAGGGAACTTTGATGGGTTACTTCGGGAATGTAGAACCATCCAGTCGACACTACTGGCTACTAGAAAGGTTTCGAATGAACAGCTTTCCAAGACCTTCGCTAGTCTCATGTTTCGTGGCAAAGTGAACGCAGCTCTACGTTTGTTGGATGAACAATCATCTGGTGGAGTTCTTCCTCTTAATGACGCTGTGTACAAGGACCTCTTGCAGAAACATCCACCTGCACAACCTTAGGATCACTCATACAATTGACGTATATGCGCAGGTTCACATCGTCTTTCGATCTCCATCATGATTGATGGTGAAATTCCGTATGTTGATCCATCGTTATTCGCCAACATTGACGACAGCCATAGCAAAAGCAGCATTGAGGACTCGAGGAGCTGCTGGTCCTTCAGGTCTTGACGCACTTGAATGGCGGCATATTTTGGTGTCTCGCAACTATGGAGTTGCTGGAAAAGACGATCGGCAATAGCGTTAATGGCGAGAACACTAGCAACCAAGAAGGTCGTTATTGGAGCAGATCAGACCACCAGCTTAGAGGCCTTTTTAGCGTGTCGCTTAATACCTCTGGACAAGAACCCTGGCGTCAGACTGATTGGGATTGGAGAGGTTCTACGAAGGATAATTGGAAAATCAATTGTCTTTGCCATCAAGCCACAAATCATGGATAGCGCAGGAGACTTACAGCTATGTGCAGGACAACAATCTGGCTGCGAGGCTGCTGTTCACGCCATGTCGACGATTTTTGAAGAAGAAGAAACAGATGCTGTTTACTTGTGGACGCCACCAATGCGTTCAATTCCATCAACCGCAAGATCATGTTACATAACATTCAGTACATTTGTCCCGCAATGGCTGTTTATACATTCAACTGTTATGAAACAGCTTCAAGATTGTTCGTGCAAGGTGGTAAAGAAATCACATCAGCGAAAGGTACCACACAAGGTGATCCGCTAGCTATCCGTTGCCATTACTCCACTCCTGCTCATGATTAAATCTGATGAAGCTAGTGATGTAAGGCATGTTGCGTACGCGGATGACCTTAGTGGTGCAGGTAAGCTAATGCAACTGCGTGCCTGGTGGGAGAAGATTGCCGTGCATGATCCGAGTCTTGGATACTACCCGCGAGCTGATAAATCCTGGTTGATTGTGAAGCCACAGCTGGAGCAGACTGCCATTGAGATCTTCGCTGGAACTAATGTACGAATTTCAAGTGAAGGGCATAAGCACCTTGGAGGATATCTTGGATCGGATGATGGAAAAGATAAGTATATAAGTTCTTTACTTAATAAATGGTGCCAGCAACTTCACGTTTTGAGTGAAATTGCCAAATTCCAACCCCAAGCAGCGTACACGGCGTTTGTCTCAGGTTTTCGGCACAGATTTACCTACCACATTCGTGCTGTTTCAGTTATCAAGACCGTGATGCAGCTTGTTGACGACACCATCAACCTGAAGCTTTTTCCTGCGCTCCTCGACAACCGTAGCTTGTCCATCCATGAGCGACAATTGGTTTTGCTTCCAGCTCGTATGGGAGGTCTTGGTATTCCAATCTTTAATAACATCTGTGATGAAGAAAATTTTAACTCCACAACCATCTGTCATGTTCTCTTAAGTAGAATCATCCACCAGAATGGTACACCATCAGCAGAACATGCAGATTCCATCCACGATCTTCGTCGTGAGATTGCAAAACAACTTCAAGTTGGGAACTCGTTGCTGCTACAGAACTTGAGATCTTGCATGAGTGAAGAGCAGATTCGAGCAAATGACCTCGCCCAGTTGAAAGGATCCTCAGCGTGGCTGACAGCTCTGCCACTTTCTGATGAGGGCTACATCTTGACCAAGCGTGAGTTCTTTGATGCGATCTACATGCGTTATCGATGGCCTTTGAAACGCCTTCCATCTTTCTGCGCCTGTGGAAAATCGTTCACGGTCGATCATGCCCTGTCGTGCCTGAAAGGGGCTTTATCCATCGAGGACATGATGAGATCCGTGATCTACTGCTACTGCTATCGATGACGTTGCTTACGATGTTTCAATTGAACCTGCCCTTGCTCCTTTGATTGGCGAAGTTCTTCCATCCAGTGCTAACTCAGCCGATTTTGACAGATGGTCTTTGAGTTCTCATTTTCTTCATCGCACAGGTCGGAGAAGATAGGTATTCCAAGACCCCCCATTCTCGTCGGCAGTGACAGTAACCTCCTCTCATGGATGGAAACACTACGGTGGTCTAGGAGCGCTGGCAGGAGCTTCGGGCTGATGGAATCATCTACCACTCGCATCGCAGTCTTGATACTTGGAATAGTGCGTATATGGTAAGTAAATCTGTGCCGAAACCCTGATACAAAGGCAGCATATGCAGCTTGGGGCTCAAATTTAGCAATTTCACTTAAAACGTGGAGTTGCTGACACCATTTACTAACTAAAGACGAAATTTACTTATTTTTCCCATCTTCAGAACGAAGATATCCTCCAAGGTACTTATGTCCTTCAGTTGTTATACGAACACCAGTTCCAGCGAACATCTCTTTGGCAGTCTGCTCCAGGTGCGGCTTCACAATCAACCAGGATTTGTCAGCACGCGGATAGTAACCAAGACGGGGACCATAAATAGCAATGTTCTTCCACCAGGAACGCAAATGAGCAAGTCTACCGGCACCACTAAGGTCATCAGCAAAGGCAACATGTCGAACATCACTAGCTTATTGTTGCTTATTTAACTACGAAGGGAAGGCGGGTGCAAGGTCTTAAAGCTTTGGCTAAGAAGAAAATGAAAGCTAAGATTGAAATGCGTTATGACAAAGAAGAAGATGACAAGTTCAAAGGAAGCAAGAATTGGTTTCAAAGATTCAAAAGGAGGCATGGAATTTCATTCAGACGGACATCAAATAAGAAGAAGGATTCTGCAGATGATGGAAGAGAAACAATTCAAACGTTTCATCTGAATTTAAGAAAGGCAGTAAAGTCGAAAAGAAGAAGAACCAACTCAACTTTGGATGCCAAGTATGGGCGGTGGTTGCCACAGAATCGATATAATGTTGATCAAGTTCCTCTGCCTTTTTTAGTAGATCAGAATAAAACCTAGATACTACAGGCAACAAGCAGGTTCGTGTGTCCCAACCTTCCACTGGCTTAGATAAGAGACAGGCTACTCTACAGCTCTGCATATGGGCAGAGGGACAACAGAATGTTAAGCCTGCAATTGTGTTCAGGGGAAAAGGAAATATTTCTAATGCAGAGAAGGCACAGTACGACAAAGGAGTAGATGTGTATTTCCAAAGAAATATCGCATTAGCATTAAACAAATCTTGAATCTTATCGCAGTCAAGATTATCTTATCTTATCTTATTTATATTATTTGTGCTGTTTTGATAGTGTAGGCGTTTAGCTATAGTGAAGTATTGACTCTCACTTCAGTATTTCTGCTCAAAACTCAGAAAAAGTAAAAAGCACTGGCTTCAATTTTCCCCCCTGGGTTATCATTCCAGTTTGTTTACAGTTCAATGGTGCCCGCGCGCTCGCGTTTTTTTCAGCTGACCTCTATGCAATAACTGAATGCAACATTATTTTTTACTATTAAAACGCCTGGGTACGAGGCTGGTAATACGCCGAAAATTAACATTTTAATGTTTCATTTAGCCCCCACTGTCTCGTTTTGCCCCGCATTACCCTAATGCAGCAGGAAAACGGGTGATTTCACTTCACCTTTTAATACGACTGTGTTTGTTTCCGAAAAATTTGAAACATTAGCTATCGGCTTTACATTTAATTTAGGCCATTTCAAAATATTGAAGGTTAGTTCTGGCTAGCCCAGGAAATATTTTGCTTCGTTTGAAATGGCGAGGGGTTGCTGCATGCATGTATTTCTAGTACAGAGTATTCAAAATGTAAAGGTAAGAAACGTACTGTACAAATGGAGTGAAATAAACATAATAGTTTCCTGGTTGCCAAATTTACATCTCTCAAAAGTAGAATTGCATTAAAGTTGCAAGAAAAATTACACCATGTAACATGGCCTTTAGTCCTAAACATTTTTTAGCTATATAAAAAATTGGGATTTTTTTAGCATTTTAAAGCATCAATACCCAATGGCGATATGTATCGTTTTGTGCCAAATACATAACATACTAATTCATACTAACACATTATTATGCATTCGTAACTTCTATTTTTTATGTTTTCCCCCAAATTATGTGGCTATATTACGTATGGATGTGATGTACATATTTTGTTGCAGAGTGTATGCCTCATAGCTACGCTATTGTTGCTACGCTATTTTATCACTATTTTATAATATACTCATAAATTTTTATTACTTCGGCGTCAGCGACGGAGTTGAAAATTCGCCTAGGTTTCGCTTTTATCTCATTTCATTTCATTTCATTTCATCATCTCCTTTCCTCCATCCCATACCACCCCACCCCACCCCATGTTTAACCAGGTGCATTGCGTTTTCAGAGCTAACAAGTTCCTCGAAAAATGACCCAAATTGCAAATTTTTGGCATTCATGTCCTGCTCTCATTATGACCCCCCTGAACAGATCAATGCCGAGGACATCCCACGCTACGTAAAGGCGCACACTGCCCTGGGGTGGGGGGCAGCTTGGCTTATTTGGTACAGCTGGGCTACACACCTGGGCTGAAGATGTGGGGGAGTTGGTAAAATGTTTTACTGACCAAAGAGAAATCGATAAAAGGAAACTTTTTGACGACAGCGCCAAAAGGTATTGTGCTGTAATTATTTTAAAGATCCCTGTGTTGAAAAATGTTATGTTTGTTTGTTACGCACTATACAGGGTGTTTCACAAAAAAAGTATGCTCTTCAAAAAAGTAGAGGGTTCCCCAGATTAGGGAAAACATTTAGAAAACCTATAATTCTTTAATGTTCTTGGGACAACTAGCATTAAAAGTGGGCTAAGAAGCTAGCTTTTTTTTATATGAGAACGTTGTTTTGAACACAAAATATGGACTGTGCTGCTCAGTGCTCAAGCTGTAAAATTAATGTTTATGAGGAAATTTGGTGCACATGTTTGACAACGTGAGATCTTCAAACTGGTTTTTTTACCATTTTTAAAAGCCAAACAAGTTTTGTTTTTTTTCTAATTTTTATGTTCCCTTGTTCCCTTGTGAACAATATTCCCTTGCTGGCAATATCGTGACGCAATGTTGCAATTTTGATTAAGTTAGTCCTATGAATTAACTTTGGGGCTTATTAAATAATTTGTTTCTTAAAGCTTGGGAAACAGGAGTCAAAACTTTCAAGTATACTCATACTGCTGGCAAACAAACGAGCTTTTAGAAAACTATCTGATGTACTACATTACATATGGAACGTACAGATTGTATATTGTAATCTTTCAATTTAATCAGATATCACATAAAGTATACCTCAATAAGTGATCCATGCAGTTTGCATGTTTATAAATTATTATAATTGCATGCATTTGTATATTTAATAAATTATTATTGTCCGAACACCAGGTTCATGCATTGAACTCACGTAATTGATTCTACGGCTACGCAATGGTTTTGGCATCGGGTATGCCAAGATCAATTTTTTCTAATATTCCGCCTTTCTGATTTTTCTAATTCCTCGCCAAAATGAACGCACTTTTTATATACTTTGGCATACATTTTAACGTTTATCCAATCTTTCGCAGTCAGGGTATCCAGGGTATCTATGACCATGTAGATGAATATCCTCTAGAAATTTTACTTACGTATATGTCCCCAATCTTCATTTTTTAGGGGAACATTCTGGGCGAATTACTCTACAACTCTTGGCGCAGCTCTCCACGAACTTGGTCACTGCTTTGATCTAATGCACATGCCAGAAGGAATAATGGCAAAGGATTTGACGATATACATCACTTCGCAGTGATTGCTCCATCGCCCCGTCATTGCTTATCCCCAGCAGATTCGACTGTTGACTGCAATGAGGTAGTTAAGGCGTTGCGGATGTTCGCTGACCATAGCGCTCACTGGTTTAGATCATCTGCTGTTCTTTTGCATTATCATAGGTATGTTACGCTGCCTGATTCCTAGGGCTAATATACCTATAGAAGTAGCTAGGGCCGGTACCCCAGTAAAATCTTGGCCCAACCTGAGAAACTTCATTCTAAGAAGAAGTGAATCCATGTTTTGTAACTTCGAACCGTCAATAATGCAAATTTTATACATTTCGTGTGTATTGTCGTTCTTGATTGGTCAGAAAGCACTGGTAATTTCAGTTGTTGATGTGCTCAGCGGCCAATAGTAATTTTTTTATAACTCACGTTTGCAACACGAACCCAGGAGGGCTCGAAAATAAAAAAAACGAAATGTCTCATAGCCGATTTGCACGTCTCGATGAAAACATACACGATAAACTTCGTTTAATGGTTTTATAGGGACGTTTCTTACGTCTTTAAATGTATAATAAATCAATGGACCACTTGCATAATAGACCAACTTTTTGATTTAGGCGACAAAAACGGAATTTCCGAAAAGATGATTCTAACTTAGTAACACTGCTAAGTTTGGCTGCGAAATAATTTATTGTAAAGTACCGAAGATTCAGCCATGTGAAGTTGGCAAAATTTGTATACTTTTGTATTATGGCCGGAAGAGTGTAATTAAATTAATTATACGCTTCCGTTAGTAGTACAAAAGTATACAAAAATTGCCTACTTTCAGGTTCGCATGGCTTCCGTACTATTTGACATTTTGCAGTCAACATGGAAATTATAATAACAATTATACTAATTTTAGTATGCTCTTTCTAACTGTAGTAATTTCCCCCCTTCTTGTTACCTAGATCACAAGTTGGTCTATTATCAAGTGGTCAACATTATTGCATTCGGCTTTTGCACGACATCAAGAATTATTCAGACCTCATATAATAATTGTCTTCCCCAAGGTGATCTTGCCCAACTAAATTGTCTATAAGTAATGCTACAGAATCCTCCGCTGAATAGTGCTTTTTCTTGTGTCACACTGACGTCTGGCCTTACTTCTTTCCCTTCCTCCACACTTTCTCGTTTCAAACACTATATCTTTTGACCTCCTAAACAACCGTCTGCAATTAGTTACTTACACAGCGTTTCCATCATTCTACATAAATGTTCAAGGTGGCTCAATCCATATTCCGCTGCACTCTTAACGCCTCAGTCATTCCCTTTCGTGAACTGGTCACCTGACGTAAAAGGGCCAATAGGAAACAGCGGTGGAAGGCAAGACAACCAATCATATTTTGATGACATAACTTGGTATAAGTCAAGAAATTTAGCTCCAACTGGATATGTCATCTATCATGGGGAATATATCAATGCTATAAAACCACTAGCGGATGAAGAGAATGAAGGTAAATAAAATTTAAGAGAATGAAATTATTTTAGGGTTACATTTCTTAAATGCGGGCCCGGTTGTAAAAAAGGGAAATAATAGATAGTTTAATAGTAAAAGATAATTAGTTAACTAATGATTAAGCACGCAAAATATTTAGTTATTACCTCTAGTTTATCAATAGAGCATCTCGGCCATTAGTTTATCCACAGAGCATCAAGTATTGGTCCTTTATACCGTTAAAACTGTGCCTGTAGACAATTACTGTACGTCCAAATATTTAATTCAGAAAGGTCTAACTTAATTTTTGGTATATTATATGAATGTCTGCACTTGTGAGATTTGAACAAGATATTACAGGATGATCTTTTTTCCTAATTTAAGGATAATTTATGTTAGGTCTATCATCAGGGAATTAGACATGGAATGATTTTATTTCAATTTTTTTAAAATCTTTTCCATGCTAATTTGTCTATCAAAGGCTGTCCAGTGTATGGAGTGATCGACCGGAAATGTTCAACGCATACATTTCACTTGGAACAGGGCGAATATCTTACTTCTCTCGAGGTACGTGCTGGCGCGTGGATTGATGGGATACGCTTTCACTCAAATATGAAATCTTCTATATGGTTTGGAGGACAAGGCGGAGATTGGTATCGAATGACACCAGCATACGGAGAAACTATCACCGGAATCTTTGGAACTTATGGGAAATATGTTGGATCGCTGGGCGTTCGTTTAAGGTTTTAAACATTTCCGACTTGATTTGTACTAGATTGCTAGCTGAATTATGTAATTCTAAAATATTTTCTCTAAATATCCCAGAGGAAAGATATTTTATTTATTCAGTGCTATTGCCACCTTATGCACTAACGCCTAGCTACATATAGTCAAACTACATCTATGCACAACACAATAAACAAATTAAGATGCATCTTAATTTGTTAGTGTGACTTGTATTACACGGTTGCTTTATATACTGCAGATGTACACAACAACGAGAATGTTAATTGTTGGAGCTGTTTTTCACTAGGCGAAATTTTTCGATGGAACGAAAATTTTCGCTTGATTCTTCTTTCAATTTTGACCGTTCAAGGAAATAATAATAATTTAATAATTTACAACTTATATATCGCAATTTAGCATGCATCGCGATATCAGATCAAATGCGAATAGTCCACTACGGTCGAATTGTTACAATTGAAAAGAAAATCATTCGAAAAACTCTTTGTTCGAGCGAAAATTTAACCTATAGTGGAAAACCGCCCTTAACAGTTTTAAACACAAATAAGGTTTGAAAAATGACCGATATCATATCATATCCATGCCATGACGACCATCTCTTTATTTCGAGAGAACAAGTAGAATCTCTACAATTTTTCGAAACGGGTTTCTCGCTATACGTTGGAAAACAGGCCTAATTCCAAACTTATGTGACACCCAGAATGTGTAAATAGCTGTAAACTTTTTATTTGGAGGTAATGAATGAATGAATGATCATTAATGATCATCCTTCATATTTAATCGACATGTAATTTAGTATTTTTTTCTCCTTCTAGTAAGTGCTCCGATATGTCTATCTTCACTTCAACACCCACTATCCAATCAGATATTGGGATTGGTTTGGTAGAATTGCGTGAGAATGATGAACTGCTGGACTTCCGAGAGTTTGTCCAGCGCGCAGTTACGGTGTTTAGTTTGCCCGAGTCTTGGTGGAACCTGGGCACGAATGGAAAGGAACTGTGTTTAGTGACAGTAGATGTTGGCGGTAACATTTCAAGATTTTGTTTTGTTGGATATGAAAAGTTCGTGGAGAATTGTTCTCTGGTACACACAATCACAGACGCAGATGATTTGAAGGTTTTAGAATCCCGTTAATCTTAGTGCCAAAGCCAGGAAATGGTAAAGAGCCAACTGCACCTCTTTTCTTTTACGAGAAGGCGCAAATATCCTCTGTTGTGCATGAAGATACATTTGTTTTGCATTTTAGGTGTTCACTATAGGGGCTGCCAATTTAGCTCCTCGGATCTTCTTTCATAAATTCTGCCCGCAATCAATATCGCAGCCCTATTTTATTATTTTTGCAATTTGTTTAAAAGATAATCTGAACAATCCCTAACAAGCCTGCAATTATCAAAATGTGTCATCACAATAGCTTTTTATATGTTACCCTTACCGCTGTTCCTTTATGCCAATGTCATTACACAACACACAGGATATACAGAATGTAACTCCAATGTTCTTTTAATCGCGTTTATATCACAAAGGACAGCTTACTTTCTTCGTTTCTAAAGCCTATATTAATATAATTAAGGCAACACAGATGGCAGATATATAATTGAATAGCGGAAATATATTTCCAATTGCATGAGTGTACATCAGAAATATCTGAGAAATATCTGTTTAGTATTTTCAGTACGCAAAAATATTTCCTATTACGCAGAAATATTTCCAGTATGCAAAAATATTTTTTCAGTGCCCAGAAATATTTCCCAGTACGCAGAAATATATTTTCAGTACGCAAATATTCAGATACATACCGACTTTAAGACCACATTCAGATATACAAAGATATACTGAGAGATAAATATGTTATTCACTGGCCGTGAGGTCCGGGTTCAAAAATCAGGACTGAGAGCACAGTTTTTTATCCGGACCTCGTAGCCGGTAAATAACGTTTTTATTTTAAAAAATAAAAACCTTGTGTAAGTTAAAAATAATTATGGGTTATACGAGAAAATATTTTCAATAAATGCCGCCTTTCTGTTACCAAGGGAATCGCAAATAGAAATTCTCGTAATAACTAGGTAACATGTATTTCACGCATTATAATTCTAAAATCAAGTTTTCCAAAAACAATCACTGGATATGGCCATTTTTTTTACTCCATGCTATACATCGTCTTTATTGTTAGTGATCGAATATGGGAAAAAGAACCCGTGTTCTGTGCTTGGCTTGCTGGTCTAGTGGTATGATTCTCGCTTAGGGTGCGAGAGGTCCCGGGTTCGATTCCCGTGCAAGCCCTGTTCGCCCCTTTCGCTTGAAAGAGAACACCCTTTGACTTTGACAACAATTTGCCGATGGTCTAATTATGTTGTATATTTTCTTTGAAAAAAAATGTGATACGTGTTCCTATGACGCGCTATTCCCGTCAATATTGTCATTAACAAATATTCGTTCTGTCATATTTATATTGCTGCTAAGTTATTTTTAACCCTTCCATTTAATTTTATTATTTTCTCTGACAGGTTTTTATATTCGTTCTAATTAGAGTTCATTTGCAAGTTTTTATATTCCTTCTAATTAAAAATTCTGTGCATGTTTTTTTTATATTCGTTCTAATCAAAATTCATTTGCAAGTTTTATATTCCTTCTAATTAAAAATTCTGTTCGATCTGGATATTCTACTTTTTAAAATATGCAAACACATTGCAAAGGTTGGATTTTGAATAGTAAAATGTCGACACGTCGCATAAATGTGGCCAGGGAACGCAATGAAATAGGCCTCGCTAACTTCACACACTCTCTAAGATCGCTTTTTGTTCAAATTCAACAAATTAATACACGAGAAATCGAATCTGAATACCTCGAAACTACAATCTCACTTGGAGGACGCAATTGGTTCGTTGCAGTTACTAGTCGCGAGCATTGGACAAAGTCGGGATCAAATACTAGATGATTTTAATAACCACTGTTCGAGACAATCGCGGATAATTTTAGAAGTAATTGTAGCCTTAGAGCGACAGCAGAATTCTGAAGACAGAGCTGTGTCGTTCGTCTGCCCTACGACTACAGGTCAGGGACGAGGTCCTGGACGGCCTGCCTTAGTTATCCAACGTGAGCAAATTGAATTCCTTCGCGAATTGCACTTTTCATGGGCCAAGATCGCGCAGATTCTCGGTATCAGTGAAAGTACCTTACGACGAAAAAGAGACGAGTTACAGTTATCCACCGATATCGAAGACAATTTTTCAGAATTATCATGTACTGATCATGAACAGCATACATACGTTTTAATAGCCTCGTTGACAAAGGACCTTAATACTATCTATAACCCATTCTCGAGTTCATCCCCGAGACATTTTATTCACTCTTATACCTTAGCCTCAAAAGAGACACATTGGCCGTTTTCACACAAAAAGACGTAATGCGTCTTTAATATTTTTGTCTCGTTATAAAGACGCACAACAGAAACATTATCCGTCTAGACGAACTAGCGCTGGGTCGGTGGGTGGGTGGGCGGACGGGCGGATGGATGCATGGAGAAAACTTATTATCCAATTGATAATATATTGGTTAAGAGAAATTGCTGTCAAACGCAAGACTCTCACATATTTGGCGTCTTTTTCTATCCATTTTAACCACATATGTTGGCATTTGATCAAGGCCATGATTGAACTATGTCCATCTGTATAAGCAAATTGGTCTGAGTCGATGAAATCTTGAACAATGTGCGCAATTTTAGTTTTGTAGACGCATTTCTCAAATATTTCTCAATATGGATGGAGGATGGATGGATGGATGGATGGATGGGATGGATGGATGGATGGATGGATGGATGGATGGATGGATGGATGGATGGATGGATGGATGGATGATGGATGGATGGATGGATGGATGGATGGATGGATGGATGGATGGATGGATGGGCGGACGGGCGGACGGGCGGACGGGCGGACGGGCGGATGGATGCATGGAGAAAACTTATTATCCAATTGATAATATATTGGTTAAGAGAAATTGCTGTCAAACGCAAGACTCTCACATATTTGGCGTCTTTTTCTATCCATTTTAACCACATATGTTGGCATTTGATCAAGGCCATGATTGAACTATGTCCATCTGTATAAGCAAATTGGTCTGAGTCGATGAAATCTTGAACAATGTGCGCAATTTTAGTTTTGTAGACGCATTTCTCAAATATTCTTATAATAATGTCTGTCAAGGATATAGGTCTTAACTGATTTCAAGAACTGAGAGTGGATTCTTTCGGTATAGGTATGATATTAGCTTGCTTCCACATTACCGGGACTTGGGCAACTTTCAATGAAATATTAAATATTTGCGTAATTGTTGGTCAATACGCCATGTTGAAAAATTCTGCTATGTAATTAAACTACCGTGATGCCTTGCAATTCTGCAATCGGCCTCTTTCCAAAACTCTTTCCAAAACCAGTACGGGAGATCATCTGGTCCTGATGATGTTCCTTTCTGTTTTTGAAAATATTTTAGAATCATTTCATCAGTAAGCGAAGGAACTCTGGTATTCTATGGAATTTCGAATAACTCTGGTCTAGCATAATGAGGGTCAGTACTAACACTTTGGAAGAAGCTATTTATTTGGTTAGGATCAATAGTTGTTGTAACTGATATACTGTTATCTTTCCTTCCTGTGACTCTGTTGACATTTCACCACAAGCCTTTTGCTGCTAATCGGTGTTTACGATTCTCATTCTTTACAGCATGAGTTGATTTTTCCGGATAAGATCATTGATCCTTTCTTGTAAGCGAGTATTAGCTTCACTGTTTCTGGCCTCAATAGCTCGCTTTCGTTGTTTTAGCAAATATTTGACCAAAGGAGAAATAAATGGCGGGTCCTTTCTTGACGTTCGCACTTTAATCATCGGAAAGCTTTTTACGAATTTTGGCCAAACACTTAGATAGAATCTTTCAACCATTTGATCGACACTTTGACCTACTGCAGTAATTTCATTCCAATCGATCAATTCTAGTTCAGTTAACATGTTTAATTTTCTGTATTGTCTCACATCTCTAATGTCTCGTGGATAAGCTATAACCATACTATGATCTGGTCTAACCAGACTTTTCTCGACTTTTACCTTTTTCCAAAACATCCAAGGCAACCGGGGTTGACGGGATCCCTGCAAAAATATTGAAATTTTCTAGCAATATTATAAATTACCCCATCCCTGACTTATATCTTTAATCTTTCAACTTTTTCTGGTATATTTGTTGACGATTGGAGAATAGCTAGAGTAACACCTACACTGCGTCCAATAATTATATGCAAAATCGTTTTTTCGCTACATTTCATTTGGTTTTTAGAAATGAAATGTAGTGTATATTATGGAAACATTATTACATGTGCAAAGCTGTAATTCCCGTGTGATGTTTCCCCGTCTCATTTGTGTTTTCGCTTTCCATCTGAAAAAACAATAAGTTAATGAATTTAAATATATGTCTGTTTAAACGGTAAATAAGTATACAAACAATACAATAAAAATGGCTCAATTAAGAAGATTCAAATTGTATTTTATAAAGATACGAGGCATTTGGCTTTTATAATAGTAAGAAATTTTGACATTAGTTGAAGCCGTCGATTCGGTTGAAGATTTATATCAACAAAAACAGCACAACCATGAGAAAAAGTAGAATCGCTTCCTACTTTTCATCTGTTCGCGCGAATATATTCGCCTGGTGGAGAACCGGCTTAACATCCGAGCGTGTTTTAGCAGAAATTGAACGAGTCAGTATTCAATCTTGACTTCACCGACAGGGGGCCTTCCACTTCCGGTTCATAAGAAAATATTCTGCATAATAAAAAGAGATATAACGCCACACCTTTTAAAATTCCTTCACCACGTAGTCAGGACTACCAAGTTTTCAAAAATTATCGTACTAGACGAGGCGAGGGCCACAAAGTTTTCGCGCAAACCCTTTACTAGCAATAGCAGACCGTGGCGTGATTGGCGCGCAAATGACGAATCCCGTAGCGGTAGACGTATAGCTGTAGTCAAATCTAAAGCTCCCCAATATCTCTTTAACGACCCGCGAGAGCCTCACGAAATGGGGAATATCGTCATCTTCTGATTGATCTTTTTGCCTCCATCCGGAGACCTTGCTTCATATAGTCGCTGCATGTCTGAAACCCATACCTGAATCGATTCACGTGGAAACACGACTCGATTCTAAATTTCATTGCCAATAATCTGCCGTCAAAACATTTTCAAGATGTTTTTGCCGATATTCCCGGATTTTCTAACCCCTCAATAATAACTGGTGACAAGTATTGTCATGATTTGATGAACATATGAATTCTAATGTAATACCACTTACGTAGTAAAATTATTGTGTAATATGAAATCTTGTTTAGCCTTTGTAAAAATGTAACCATAAGTAGCCAATTGTAAATTATCGTATAAGCGAGATTTGTAATTGTTTTATATATGTATTACAATACGATATATATTACATATGATATATAATATAAATAATATATATAATATATATAAAAAATACAATATAAATAAATATATAATATATATAAAATATATATATATAAATATATATATAATATATATAATATATATAATATATAATAAATATATATATATATATATATATATATATATATATATAATGTCTATTAAAATAAAATCAATGAAATATTACAAAATTTTGAATATATTGTTCGCTACACTCTGTGTTTCACGTTTCTTCTGAAACGATCATCAGGCGAATGATTACTCTACAGCAGTTAAAGTTTGTGTGATGACGTTTTTGACGTGCTTGCGCTGATACAATTCAAAAATTGCGCGCGCGTTTAAAGTTTTTTGCGCTGAATCTGTTTTTATGTCTACATTTTGCGAAAAGTTCACTTCTTTTGTTTAATGTCGTCTCCTTCGAGGATTTAAGAATTGCCATTTTTTCCTCCAGGCACAGATTGCATGACCGTCCGCCCGCTGAGTAAGCCGGAACGCATTTGATAATTGTCCACTTGATGTTGAATGGTTTGTTTAGTCTTTTTAGGTTCCATGTGTGCTTTGATAGTTCAGTTTCGGATTCGTAGGCTGGGTGGTTTATGGATTTCTTGTGGTTGTAGTATCTGGTCTTGAACGTACCAGCTGTTACACCGATGTAGTTCTTCGACTCAGGAGGATTTGTAGTTGTAATCTCGGCATTATAAACGTGGCTTTCAGTTAGGCATTTACCAAGGAGTGGGCATTCATTCTTGATGCGCCGGTTGCAATTTGTACGATCTGACGAGGTTTTGTTCGATTTCATGATGTTTTGGTTGTGGCTGGAAATAACACTTTTTACGTTTGGCATGCACGAGTAGCTAACTTTGACTGAATTGCGGTTAAATATCTTGTGAAGCTTTGAGGATTTTGGAAAGTGTTTATCGATTATTTGAAGGAATTTCTGCGCAACATTAGTTTTAACGTTTTTACTGAAAGGTGGGTTAAACCAGATTATGTTCCGCTTACGTTGTGAATTGTGACGGTGTTGGCTTGGGTTGTGTTGGTCGGAGTAGGTGAGCCTGATATTATAATTACAACGTTTGAGTGATTCTTCGTAAACCGGTAGACTCTCTTTAAAAGATTTTTCGTTGGAGGATAGTGAGGATAGACGTTTGTTGATTGACTTCGGTATTTGCTTGATGATGCTAGGTGGATGGTTAGATCTAGCGTCAACATACAGTGGCTCGTTGTTTGGCTTACGGAAAGGTTGGTGATTTCCTTCGATAAGGTTGAGTGTGACGTCAAGAAAGTTTACCAGGTAGTAGTTGATTTCCGCAGTGATTTTAAGGCCATAGTCATCAAAGATTTTGTGGAGATTTTTCCTTGCATGGTCAGCCTGACGACCTCCCGTTCCCTCAAGGATGAGCAATCCGTCATCTCTGTACAACCCAACGTTGTCTATCCCAAAGCTTTCGGCTAGACTTGTTCAGCAAGAACAAACCGACCAGTTCACAAACCTCGGCACCGTCGTAACTTCCCATCGCGACATCGAAAAGAGACTGGTTGTTCTTTTTTACCCACGTTTTATCGTTGCAGAAGAGAAGAGACTTGCGCGGATGTTTAATGATAGAGATGTGATAATCGGTGATTTCGATCAAAGATTTTCCCAAATTTTCCACATGACCTTTTTGAATTGTATCAGCGCAAGCACGTCAAAAACGTCATCACACAAACTTTAACTGCTGTAGAGTAATCATTCGCCTGATGATCGTTTCAGAAGAAACGTGAAACACAGAGTGTAGCGAACAATATAGCCTATTCAAAATTTTGTAATATTTCATTGATTTTATTTTAATCGCTCTATTAAATTTTGATATCGAGCACTCTTTCTTCTTGGATACTTCACTTAATTGTAGTGTCTATTATATATATTATATATATTATATATATTATATATATTATATATATTATATATATTATATATTACATATTTATAATATATTAATATATATTATTATTATATTAATATATTATATATATTATAATTTATATATATTATATATATTATATATTATATTATATATATTATATATATTATATATATTATATATATTATATATTATATATATTATATATATTATATATATTATATATATTATATATATTATATATATTATATATATTATATATATTATATATATTATATATATTATATATATTATTATTTATATATATTATATATTATATATATTATATATTATATATATTATATATATTATATATTATAATATATATTATATATATATAATATATTATATATATTATATATATTATATATATTATATATTATATATTATTATATATATTATATATATTATATATATTATATATTATATATATTATATATATTATATATATTATATATATTATATATATTATATATATTATATATATTATATATATTATATGTATTATATATACCGGGTGTCTCATAAAAAAGTATCGGTGTTTGATTTGTTATACCTTTAAAACTGAATAAGGAGTTTCAATCGAATAGACTTCACTGAATTCAGAAAGGCCTAAATAAAATTTTGATATATGATTTGAATATATTTGAGCAATATTGAATGAAATAATACAGTTTCATTTCGAAGGAGCAATTTTGAAAATGCTTAAAATTACATTAAATCAGCCGATCAAATTAGCATTTAATTAAATTGCTGTTCTTGTCAACACAACACATAATAAAAAATATTAACACATTCGATAGTTTATACATCTGAAAAAGCATGTCCTTGAACACCTATACAACGTCGTGCTCTATTAACCACGCCAGAAAAAGCGTTTTGTACCATTTGTGCATCTAAACTTTGGCACGCTAAGATAACTGCCTGGCGGAGCTGTCTCAAATTCCTAGGCTGCTGCTCATGCGGGACGTTCCAGATTTGTTGCTTCAAATATCCCCAAAGAAAAAAGTCGTAAATTGCCAGATCAGGAGATCGAGGAGGCCAGGGCCAATCGGCGCGTTTTCCCATAACCTTGCCTAGAAACTGTCCGCGAAGATATCGCATCGTCGCATTGCTGGTGTGGCAAGGGGCACTGTCTTGCTGCCACCACATTACACGATGGTCAATATTGTGTTCACAAAAATCTCTCTGAATTACATGATAGCGAATAATTCGTAAATACTCTCTGCTGTCGAGATTCCCTTCCACAAAATGTGGGCCAAGAATAGTACTAGCTCTTGTTAAACCTGCCCAAACCATCACTTGTTCGGCACCTTGAACGAATTCAACGTAATGTTCGCGAGGGTGACCGTTACCATATTGCGCGTATCTGACAACATTGCGAGAGTTTACTTCAGAGTTAAGGGTGAAAACCGCTTCATCAGAAACTATTAAATTGATCAAGAAAACCAGGATTTTTGTCAACTGTGCCAACAAATCGATTGCAAAATGCAAGCCGTTGTGCTGGGTCGCCTTCTTTTAATGCCTGTCTGCGTATTAAAACATACGGATGAAATTTCAGGTCGATTTTCACAATGCGATTGAACGTGCATCGACTTAATCCCAGACCATTTCTTCTGGTGGAACGTTGTCCATTTTCTAGCAGAGATTGTCGGACTAGGTCAATGTTTTCCATCGTTCTTCCAGTTCTCGTCCTTCCACTCCATCCTTTATTGAGGTTAAGACATGTGTCTTCTGTCAAAAATTTTTGTACGTTCTTTTAATTGCTGCTCTAGTCGGAGCACGATCACCTGGCCAACGTCCTAGCCATCGCCTTCTTACCTCTTCGGCATTATTTACCCTTGCATACTCAATACGAGCCCAAACTCTTTGATCTTTTGTTAGCTGAAGCATATTCAACTTGGTATAAAATAACGATATCCTAATTCGCTTGCATGCCTGAGGTCCCATGAGGCAAATCAAAGCGTTTGGCGAACTTTGGACAAGAAATGTTGGCATTTTTCATTTCCCACAAGGAACAAAGGTCAAAGTATTTTATGTAAACCATAAAATAATACAAGATTGAAGCTAACTTCTTTAAAAACTTCAGAACTCGCGAAAAAAATAGAAAATGTCTTCAAATAAATTTATTAAGTTGTCTTAATTGATTTTTCGCCAGTTTTAAAACTGAAGTTTGGCTTGAAACATTTATATCTCACTGAATATAAGGTGAAAGATCTAGCACTGTATACCAAAATTGAAGTTAGCATTTTCTTAATACTATAAAACTTATTTGAAAGCCATACCTGGTATAGTTTTTACATCATATTAAATCAAACACCGGTACTTTTTTTGAGACACCCGGTATTATATATATTATACATATTATATACATTACTGCAAAGTGATATGTTAAATTTTCGTTGCAAGGTACAATCCTTTGGACCCATTTTCCTCCTTATCATTCGTAATCATGTAGCCACAAAACACAAAGAAAGATGGAAGTAAGTCGACGATACCAGTCTCTCCGAAACAATTGGGGAATGTGCTCACAGCAATATGCTGTCTATTATCGATGAAATTGACGATTGGTGCACAGAAAATGATATGGTCCTAAATCACTCCAAGTGCAAAGACCGAATTATCTGATTTGCTAAAGACACGCCGAATTTCCAGCGTTTGTTCATTAAGGTTCAACGTGCACCTCTTTATTTTTCGTGTTATATTAAATAATCTAAAGTCTCAAAGAAACTTTCTCTAAATCCCTAAAGCTTAAAATAAGTATAATCTACGTAATAATAAATATCTTGATTTAATTTGTAGAACTAGTCGGTTTCCTAATTTGTTTATGCTGTCCAGTATCGTAGTCCATGTCGTAGTCTCTATCATGTTAATTTTTAATATATAATGTTGTGTAATAGTTTTTGAATGTATATCAGGTTAGTAAAGAAAATTCTGCATGTACAATTCAACATCCTACGTAGCTGCCATTCAGATTTGTTTTAATAAAACCCAAACTCCATAATGTTTAATGCTTACAGCTTACTGTATAGGGTTTTTCATGTTTTTGGGACAGGACTTTCAAGTTACGACCGTTTTCTAAAATCTTTTGAACGAACATTTGAAGCGTCTACCGTTTACGCGAACTAACCAACGACAACGGTTAGTAAATAGTAACAAACTAACGAAGTTAATCGACAGCATTAACGTGTGTTTTCCCGTGGAAGATCACAAACACAAAATAGAAAATATTTTTAGAGAATGTAATATTGTTTGTAATATATAAAAAAGTAATATTGTAATTTAGGTTGCATATATGGATTTATGTTCTACGCTTTACTAAGATTTATCTTACTTTGCCTAGAACAATTAAGTTCCTTTTGTTCCTAAACTTAGTAAACTACACTGCAACAAATCCATGAGTGCAAGTTGTTTTAATAAAAATGCTAATGGTAAACAATACACTTCTTATTAACTTCATCTATCAAATTATAATGATTGACCGTTGTCCGTTGTGGTTCCCGTCACTGCACGAACGGTATTCCAAAAAGAGCTTCTAAAGCATCGACCAGCAATTTGAGCCGCTGAAAATCCAAAGAATGAAACGTCCAAAGCCCGCCGTTTTTGGTCAACATACAAGTGAGGAAATCAATGAAAGGATTGTTGCCATGGCGTTTACGGATTTCATCAACATGCCTACCAGGCATGATGTTTGTCAAATCTTAAAAAGTAAAGTAATCACATGAATATGCATGCAATACTCTATCAACCTAAAAATCGTCTTTTGTTTATGTTTTGATCTAATGAGGGTAACAGGGCGGTATTCAAAAAAAAAATCTTTGACCAACTATTACAACACATAATAATGAACGCCACAAAGAAGACATAATTGAGGCCTCAAAGAAGGGTGTCTTTGTGGACGAAAGAGCAACATCTTGGGAGCTATACAGTGTGCGGTGCGGGGTGGCACCCGGCCCTCGACTATGTCGTTCCTTTTGACACTGCGGCTGTATTTCAATGAACTGAAATCCAACCTCTATTTAATTCGATAATTTTCAAGATACTAATAATTTTTCTCATTCAGATCAAAAGTTTATATTGGCCCAAAAGGTTGGTATTCGTAATCTGGGGCTTACCTTTGATAAAAAATTTTCGTACTGTAAACAATCCTAAGGATTTATATTCAAAATTAAACACTGTTTCTTCGGAATCTAACTGGAGAGTGCCTTTCACCCATTTTGAGAAACCTAGATGCAAAACAAATAAATTAACGATTTAAGATGTGTCGCATGTGCGAAGTCACGCTGTAAAAGTGACCAAACAAAAGGCTCCTTAAAAATGGTTTCAAAATGGGGCTTTAAAATAGCCGTACAATATTTGACCCCTATAATTAAGAATAGGATTCCCCAGCTCGATTGCCGATGCTTTCGCAGCTATATTTCTTCAGAAGCACGTTACCCAATAAAAATATTTTGCTTAATATTCTTGTATGTTTGCATGGCCGGTGACAGTCGTTAAGTAATTTAGCTTGTAGGTACACTACGTAAGTATTTAATACTGCAAAGCTTTCGGACCGTTAATTGCAGGTAATTAATTTCAGGTAATTGCACTGATGAAGGCCCGGCCGGTTCAACGGACCGAAAGCTTTGCAGTGTTAAATACTCACGTGTTGCACCAAGCTAAATTACTTAATATTTTGCTTACTTGAAAGCATCCAGATAACAATTCCTTGCTTTAGAAATTCCACCAATTTCTCTTCACGCCTTGTTCTTACAGCCTGGAAATTGTGGTGTAGAGATTTGGAAAGGTAGCTCATTGCTGCTGTTGTCATTATCATGGATCCACACGTTTCTCCACTAGCTCCATCTCGTACTTTTAGATGACTTCCAGGGGCGTAAAGGAAATCCATTCTCTCAACTAACGTTTTCCATATCTCTGGCTTGCTAAGAGAGAATGACTTAGTTTCGTCACAGCAAACGAATGTCAATACCCCGTCATAGGATACCTTTAAAAAGAGAAATTCTAATTCATCGGTCCCTTAGGTACACACTATTGAGTATTTAATAATTATTGCCAAAAGACAAGAAAATCGGTCGTTACAATGTAAATGTCAAGCAATTCTTCCTTGTTGATAAAATACCATGATAAACTGAATGTTATATACCTTAGAAGGCTGCCAATCTAAATGAGCTTCAGCAGCAGATCTGACTTCGTACTTAGTTGTCTCAATTCTTTCTTTCAAACGAAGCACAATATTCTTTTCAGCAGCTTCATCCTCCAAAACATCAATAACCTTTTCCTGATGTTGCAATTCCTCGTAATAATCATTGACGTCATGTTTACTCTTACCCATTTCGACGAAAGCAATTTTTTTCGAGCAGTCGTCTTGTCTGAGAAGGAATTTATACAATGTAACATGTATCAGCATTTTCTGTTCGCCCAACCGTGCATAATTATTTACGACAAAGAAAAAACAAAAAACCAAAGCAGTGATCTGTTCATGTTTTGGGACAAAGGTAAAGCATTGGTTTATCAAAATTTCTTTTAGTGTTCAAAATTCATTCATCCTGAGTAAACAGTTTGAATTCTCATTAAACAACATACTTAATCATTATCGAAATAACGAAACCAATCGAAAAATATATTTAGGGCTTGGATTCTCGAAGTGTACAAAGAACCACTATGAAACTCAATTTTTAAAAAGAGAAACCAATCCGTCACCGGGTTGAACATCAAAAAAAGCCACCCAAAATGAGCATAATTGGAAAAATTTTTGTTTCCAAAATATTGAAAAATTGTATATTAATTAACAAAGCTTCCCATTTTAACAATTTTAGGATGGTTTGTTAAATATTTTACTTAAAATTTTTCTAGTTTCAAAATTAATTCAAAGCAAAAAGTTCAACGGATGTTTCTCAAACACAGGATCCACTTTGCCAAACATAGAAACTAATTGAAAAACAAGAATAAAAATAACTATATAACTATTTTCCCCGTTGAGTAATATAGGAAAATTTATATTTTTCTTTACCACATATTTTTCCGTTGACTTTAAGGTTAACTCGGTGGTCTTTCGCATCAATTCTTTACCGTTTGTTAGGGCTTTAGGGTGCCATGCGAACGTATCCACCATGAACACCATTGCAACAGTTTCACCATTTCTTTTCAGCTCACTCGCCATTTCGTAAGCCAACAGACCGCCGAACGAGTAGCCAGCTGAAAATGCGTTTCAAAAATCGTGGGCATGAGCGAGCATCCAGCTACAATAACTGACGTAACTGATGTAACTAAAAGACCCCTCTTGAATGACACGATACGGTAAAATTTATTATTTTTAATTTCTAGTTGGTAACAATATAGTTTTCATATAATTTGTTCTTACCAAGATAAAATGGACCTTCAGGCTGGATTTTTTTTATTAAATCTACATATCTACGAGCGAGTGTCAGCACCGTTCCATATTCACTCCTCTCAAATGACGTATCGTCCACTCCAATACCATATAATGCAACATGTGCCTGAAAAAAATAAACTGATGAACGAATGCCATCACTCTATACCAGATGCAAGCATTAAATAATTTAATTTGTGAAATGATGGAGAATCACTTCATATGTACATATAATAATTGCGTATATCCCCTGAACTTGCATTTTAGATAGATAGGATAGATTTAGACACTGCCTTAATTCATGTAATACAGCGTAACTTACTGCGGTAAAGTGTTTTTAAACCACGTATAATTTTTATTTACCTATAATTTTTTATTTCTATCAATCAGGGCATAAAAATGCCTCGAGATTTGCAGTTTTATATGGTTTTTCGTCAAACCAGCGTAAGGTCGTAATTGATATTATTATTGATTGATAACTTTATGCATCTTAATTGATACAAGTTTGGTTCTACCTAGATTCTGATTGGGTAAGAGCCTACAGACAATTTTCACTGACTTGTCACTTACAACGACATTAAACAATTATTAGCTTCGCTTCGGCAGATAGCATTGGCCTTGGTCCAAATATTTCTTTTATTATACATTATAGTAGTAAAAGCAATTTGACTGGCTAATAGTTGACAGATAAATCGCGCAATCACGCAAAATTCAGTTATCTGCTAGCAGATAACTGAGTTATCTGCTAGTGAGCCTGCGGTAGTTAACAAGCGGTTTCATTTGAATTCATTCGTTAATACTATGTTTATTATTCTTCAAATTTATAATAAAACAATTATTGAATTCGGTTTTTGTGATATGCAGAGTTATCAAGGTCTCGGTAAGCGATAACGCTTACCCCGACCTTGATACTCTGCATATCACAAAAACCTCATCCAATAATTGTTCAATATCATGCTCAGCGTCATGCAATAACTTGTTAATAGTTTGTTTTTTTATCCATATATAATTTATGAATCTGATATAATAAGAATCTGATTTTTTACCCTGCAACCGGACCAAGTTGCTTGAAATCGTTACCTGTTTTTGGAAACCTTGCGCGAATGACGCTAGTCCAAGCGCCGACTTTTCGCTGGAGTGTGTCATAAATACTTTAACAAATACGTTATCTGGAGTATAAATTGGAATAACTTTCTCTGGATTTGAAGGAATATTTATGTTCTGCAGCTCAAGCCCATTGTTAATTCTTCCAATCTTAACTGTGTCATTGTAGTTAATTTCAGGTGAAATATTTTTTTATCTTCTTCATCGTTACTTGACAAACTTGGTTTCCTTTGCTTTACTTCTTCCGAGGATTCATTGTCCGCACTCGTCGATTCTACGTTTTCTATTTGTTCCAGAATATCATTAACGATTCTTAGACCATTCACATTTGGTTGGATAAAGTAATAAGCCTATATGTTGAGGAAAAACACCCGAATTAGCATTTCATCCATGCATAATTTTATTGGCGCTTAATTTAAATAAAACTTACATAGAGTGAAGGATGATATTATAAATATTAGAGATAGCGTATTAATTTCATAAATGTGGTTAAATTATGCAAAATCGAGAGAAAATTGCTCGCTTTTGAGACAATTAGAACATTATCCCAACTTATATTTCGCTAAATGCTCGTGAAACGCTCTCGTTTAATAATTGTTAAGTGTCTACTCTTAATAGTGCGTGAATTTCTTTAAGAAATTAGTCGAAAAAGAAGGATAGGTGTTATGAGCTCGTATTGGAAGGAAAAAGATCGTGATTCTTACACACGAGTGCAATTTTCCGTCGTATAACTGATTAGTGCATCGTTTCATTAATAAGTAATAGCAAATTTGGTTTCTCCTACAATTATAGCTACACGAGTAAAAAAAAGCACTTTTGAGTATCTTATAACATTTTTGCTGGCTCATTGATCTCTTTTTTCATCAAGAGACTTACCTCAAATTTAGCCCCAATGTTGTTTTCAATTCGATGTTTCATATTTGTTGCAGCAATTGAATCGATTCCAAACTTGTACAGACCGATGTTTAAGTCCACTTCAGAGGCCTCACTACCTGACCACGAACTGAGCAAACGCCTAATGAAATCTTGAACTTTTTGAATTCTCAAATCCAACGGTAGTAGTGCTAGGCTCTCCAATGTCATTAAATTGTCCAAGACTACCAGCGTTTCTTCTCGTTTCCATTGGAACCTCAGAGAATTATGAGTTCTAAGATAAACTTGCCAATTCACAGGAGATATGCAAACTTGAGCTTCGTTAAAATTTTTAAGAATGATGCGTTCCATAAACTCAGTTGCTGAAAAAATATAGACCTGAAAAATCATTGCCAAGTGGGTGAATAATTATGTATACTTATAACCAATACAATGTTGCGACAATATTTTTGTACCAAAAAATTTGCCACCGATTCAATTCTTTCTTATTGAGTAATTTCATAATGTGCCTAGCTTAATGGATTATTTTCTTGATTTGAAGTAGCTAGGAGTTCTGCAGGAATGTGTTTCAAGTTGTTATTCTGAATATACCTTGCGTATAGTGAAGAGCAAAAAATCCGTAGGTTTCCAGGACTGATGTGATATCTGCATTTCTTTCCAGTACTCCAGCACCACTGATCGGTCCCCAGTTAATAGACAAAGCAGGCAGGCCAAGCTTGTTTCGACGATATTCACATAGTTGGTCTAAAAATGTGTTAGCTGCAGCGTAAGATGCTTGCCCAACATTACCAAGAACTCCAGATATTGAGGAAAACATAATGAAGAAATCTAGATCCATCGAAAGACTGAGTTGGTGAAGGATAACACTTCCTATTAGAAAAATAAAAGATAGCTATATTAAGATATTTTTTAATTAAAAATGGTAATAGTACATGGTTTTCACAATTATTATACGAATTATAATAATATTATTACGGTATAAATGGGAATAGCAATAGACCGAGAATTGCCATATCATGCAAGCGAAATCGAATCGCGCATCGGGAAATTAACCAAAGGTGTGCACCACAACTCTCGGGAGACAAAACTGTCACTTAGAAAAATACGGTCACATACACATTTCAAATACAAGTATATTTTGCGCCAAAACACACTTGCGACGACGAAAAATAATAAAAAAACAAAAAAAAACAAGCGAATTTTCAACTCCGTCGTTCACGCCGGAGTAATTAACAAATGTATTACAAAGAGATTATTGTTCATTATTGATAATTAACAAAGGCATAGTTCATTATTTATGGGTAAAGGCTTTCTTTAAGCACGATTAGCAGAGATCGTGGTAATTAAAAATAAAATTGTCGATCTAGGGTACAATTCAATAGCGTGAAGGGCTATAATGAAAAGACTTACCTTTCACCTTTGTCCCTACAACATTTCTGCATGTCTTCAAATCGGCTTTCTTGAGAAACTGGTCGGCCAATACCATAGCGGTAAAAACGATTCCAGCTACATCAGGTAGACTTTCTAGTTCGCTTCTAATGGCATTCATTTCATCCCAAGATGTGACGTCTGCTTGACGTAGAAGGATACGAGATCCAGTTTTCTTCTCTAATTGTTGGACCTCCGCAATCTTTTCGTCACTTGGTGGTGACCGCGCTGTACACATGACTGTTTTTGCCCCATTTTCAACCATCCATCTTGCGATTTGGAATCCAAAACCTCGAACCCCCCAATGACAAGATAAGTTCGATCATTTTTTAAACCATTGATGTCAAGAGGTAGATTATAGAAATCAACCTGCCCAGGAACTGTCTCTGGCTTCACAGAAATTATGTTTAAACCAAAGTTCCCTTTTCGTTCAACTTCAGGTAGGCATCGGTTATTGGATTCATCGCCACGTTGCATAACATCGTATATGCTCGATGCTTTTTGAGCTATATCTAGAAGCTTGTTCCAAAGCCCTTTCGCTTTCAAGACTGAATAACACGAATCCAATAGCATGGAAAAATCTGCAGAACT
Organism: Dendronephthya gigantea; assembly: GCF_004324835.1. Taxonomy (NCBI): domain Eukaryota; kingdom Metazoa; phylum Cnidaria; class Anthozoa; order Malacalcyonacea; family Nephtheidae; genus Dendronephthya; species Dendronephthya gigantea. Next base: position 35,024 of record NW_021163522.1, read on the forward strand.
CTTAGTTATGTCTTGTAAACTAGTCAAAATAAAGCGAACATCTTTCACGTAAACCCATGAGTTAAGCATCATAATTTCGGCCCCGTCGAGGGTACATGTAATAACACTTGCTCCTTGTTTAAGATGTTTCAGTATTTCACCTGTGACATAAGTACTGCTTCTGCTCAGAAGGCAAACAGCATCAAAATCCTTACAGCTATTATCCTTATGTTCAGCTTTCGCTACTTCGTTTTCACTTACAACCAATAACTCTCCAAATCGATCTTTACTTGACGGATTGTGAACAAGACACACAACATTTATACCTACAGACGCGGCAACGCAAGCAAAAATGTAGCATACTTCTTCACTTTGATGATAGACAAGAACTTTCTTATCACCTTCTATGCCACAAAGAAGATTTGTGAGAATGTAGTAAGACATTGCCATGGGAAATCCAATGGACACAGCTTGTTGAGTGGTGAAAATGGCTTTTATCTCCGTGAAGCAGGTTTCCTCTGCGGCAACGTAACTTCCAAGATTATCAATTTTACAGATGCCCAACACAAAGGGATCATTGTTTGCCTCCAGTCCATTGCACATTTTCCCAGCAATTGAAATAAGATCGTTCGGTTTCAGATCTTTCCAATGCTTATGAAGAATAGGACAGGCATAGTAGACTTCAATTTCTCCAATCCGTTCTTTTGACCCTTTCTGTAGAAACCACTGACCTGACCAACTCGCCATCTTTACAGGCTTTAGTGCTCCATCTTCCCCTAAAGGTGATTCCCTTTTCGTACATTTGGACTCGTCAGGATCAAACTTTTGAATACGATTGACATACCGTTCACCATTTCTATATACAATCTCTTCTTCTAGCAATGTTTTTTCAATGTCTTGTGCAATTGCATGGAAATCTTCATCGCTAGGATTGGCCGGCAAATCAATCACAGAGGCAGTGGGGACAGTGATTTCTTCTGAGAAGGTTCTTCTAAATCCAAATACAGATCCAGACCATGGAAAAGTATCATCAGAACTTCGTTCTAGTTGAGGAATTGAAATCACTCCTGAAGTGATGAACACAAGCTGAATCTGTTTGAGAAACTCTTCTCTCTTTAAAATTTCTTGAGAAATCAAAAGACAGCTCTCAAACGCAGAGCTATGAGCAGCATCAAAGTTGCGCGTATCGATATTGAATTTGCTTGCATCCACAGGCCAGAAATTGATCACCATTAGCTTTTGATTAGCTTCTATTTTCCCCAATACTTTATCTAGCGATCGGGAAAATGCATCACGAGATTCATCTGAGGTATCTTGTTTGTCAACAAAATGAACACTTCCGCTTTGCAGGACATGCTGTGCAAATCGTTCAGCAAATTTACTTTGGTCTCTCAGAATCAGCCAAACGTAATGCTCACGAACTTTTGAAGAGCCAGACGCCAACTGCTGCCAACCAAATGTGAACACTGCGTTATCAAATTTCACTTCCTCTCGATCTGACAGTATTTCTTCTATAGTAAACTGGTCAATAATCATCAAAGCACGGCCACACTGATCCAAAAGGAAAATGTTAAACGCCTCTCCTTTTTCTGATTCTACGATCTTTGCGTGAGCATAAAACTGCTGCGTGCACGTCGTCTGTTTCAAAATGTTGATGCGTTTAATCTCCTTTGGCACAGCTTTAACGACAGATTTGATGTCCAACAGAATGGTTGTCTGTAAACATGCATCAATCACCGAAGGATGCAAGACATATTCTTCTGTATTAGCGATTTCTTCAGTCGGACATATGAGAGAAAGGGCTTCATTGCCACTGGACCACGCCCTGACTATCAAGTCAAACTGAGGACCGAATGCGAAACCCGCAGTTTCACGAGCTTTAAGAAAATCTGCCCTTGACCATTCTTCCATTGAAGATTTAAGAATTTCAATATCGTACGGATTTCCTTTCTGGGAGACTTCTAAAATGAAAAAGCTTTGAATAAGCGTTAAATGAAGATAAGCACTGCGCTTTCTACCTGGACACGACGCCTTGTAGCAATTATGGCGTCGTTTAGGTGCAACCCAGAAGTTATAATAATAATAGCTGTCATTATTTAGTATTTTTAATGATATGGCTATCAGCCATATACGACGAGATCGAGCGAGTAGTTTTTTATATATACTACATATATAGCTACCATAAATACCATTTTATAAGCGAAATAGACATTGCATGAAAACATAACTATAGATGGGCAATTGATGAAACTATGCACACCATTTACAAAGCCTTAATTAAACCATATTTTGATTATTGTTCCCCTCTTTGGGACAACTGTGGGCTGTTACTAAAAAAAAGTGGGAAAGTGGATGCAAAAATCTCAAAACTAAATATAAGTCTAGCAAAGCAGTTCTCGTACATAATATTCTAAAAACGGTACTGCCCCATGCCTTCGCAAATCCTTTTCTGAGCGAAGTGTAAATGAAAATGGTTATAAACTGAGAAATTACAATACTGATTTCTTAATTCTGAGACCTAAGAAAGAGTTTCTCCAAATAAATTTTAAATATATAGGAGCTGTATTATGGAACTGTCTTTAGCATGAAGCTAAGTCTGCTCAATCAATTCGCTATTTCAAGAGGCTCATAAACTCAGTGAAGCAGGCCGATCTATATTTATTGTGTCAACACTTATTTGTATATATTATAGCTCATAATTCTATTTGTATATGTCATAGCTCATAGTGTAATTAAGTAGACGCCCCCCGTGGAAATCAGTGGTAACTGACGGGACTAGTGTCTGTAAATAACATTTAATAATAATAAAATTGATTTCATTTCAGTCAATCTTTCGCTGAATGATTTCACTAAATGATTTTCACTAAATATATATTACATTAAAACATCCGGCTTCGCATCGCGATTTAAATATTATAAAATGCTCCCTCTCGTGTTTTAAATAGTTACCTATACATCACTATCACGCTTTGAGGTTATGATCACTATCACGCAAGATTAATATCACTGCATGCATACTGCATAAGTGTCTATACCATGGTTGCGATGTTTGAATAGATCAAAAGTTTAAGGTATTTTAAAAAACTGTCCAATCACATTTTGTTATGGAAAACTTTTGATGGATTTATTAGCATTTAAATATACCGGACATCATGTCAAATTGGGAATTGCAAATCAGTTTTCTTTTGTTGAATTAAGTTGCACAAAATTCCTTATTTGACGTAATGAAATTCCTTATTTGACGTCATTCCTTATTTGACACTAATAAATCCTAAATTTTTCAATAATAAAATGCATTGCAAAGTTTTTTTTTGAAACACTGTACATTAAACTTTGGTATAGGCATTATATTTATACAATTTAGCTAGTCTTATATCACTATCATTTGCGTACGCCGTTCAAAATATTTGCTAGAAATGTATTCGGTTTACCTTTCGATCTATATCCATCATCAATACCAATCTGAATGGAACCCTGAGAGACAGTTAATTCTCGCTCGTCGCTTTCCACTGCAGAGATCTGAAATGATTTATTTCCACCAAGGGATTTTTCAGGTAGAAGACGTGTTCTTATCTTGTGCGAGTCATTCTCGGATATGGACAGTAGACTATCGAAACTGATGTTTCGAACATCAGGCGCTGCCCGTGGAGACAAGTGCAAGGACATAGCAAATACAATCTCTATATAAACAGCGGCAGGTATCAAGGGGTTTGAAGATTGAGAAAATTTATGATCCTGGAGATACGAAACATCGTGCAAATTGATTTCAGATTCCCAAGCCAGCAAACCACTGAACGTTTCCGTCGGGACTACTTTACCAAGAAGGGATGGAATTTGGTGGTTTTCTTATTTTCTTCATTAGTCTTGTGCTCATCGTAAAATGTAACACATTCTGGTGGATGCGATTCGCGGTACCAATACTTTGTTTCTTGCCAAGGATATGTTGGACGGGGGAAAAATGTTTTCGATCCCGAGCCTTGCACTTTGTTCCAAGATAAGGGAACACCATTTGCGAAGAGGCGAGCCACGCAGTTTTGAAGAAATGATAAGTGCTGGCTTTTCACTGATTGTTTTGGTAGAGTTTGAACCACAACGACGTCGTTTGAACGTAGAGAATCTGACGGATGATTGTGAGACCAAGTCTGACGAACATGGTATGAAAGCTGAGGTACTGCGTTTATTTCAATAAAGAACCGGTGACCATCCGAAAACATCTTTTTTAATACGGGCTCCAGTAAAACCGCTTGTCGGATGTTACGCCACCAATGGTCAAGTGATAAGAGATTACCGGGCAACTTAGTGCCGGTAACAGTTGAATAAAATGGCACATTGCTTGAAGTTTCACAAACTTTGAAATCCTTTGTGAGATTAAGGAATGCTTGCTTTATTTCATCCATTTCTCTACTATGGTATGCTCGAGTCGTAGTAAGTTTCTTCCAAAAAAGATTGCTTCTTTCACTGGACACATGGTTTTCCACCAGCTCCATTGACCTTTTGCTACCAGATAACACAACATTACCTGGGCTATTCACGGCGGCAACGTCGACCTCATTTGTCAGTTGAAGATCTTGCAGCATATGTCGAGCTTCCTTTTCTGTCATCCCAATGGCAGCCATACATCCTGTTGGTGAACATTTCTCGTGAAGTTGAGAGCGAAACAAAACCAACTGCAAAGCTTTATTCAAATTTAATGCTCCAGATGCCCAGGCTGCAGATATTTCTCCAAGACTATGACCAATAACCGCGGACGGTAAAACACCCCATGATTTTAGTAGCTCGGTTAAAGCAAAATGTATGGCAAACAGAGCCGTCTGTCCGATTGGATTTTCATGAATTCGCGACGTTTCTGCGGGTTTCTTGAGCTCAGAAATCAAGGACCAGGGGGCTTGGTATTGTTTAAGGAGTGCGTCAATTTTTTCAATGCTTTCCTTGAACTTTGACTCATGAACTAGCATTTCTCTTGCCATACCATACCACTGTGCACCTTGACCACCATAGAGGAATACGACTTCACGACGCGGCTTAGTGACGGCCCCTGTAGCCACCAATTTTCCCATCCGTTTTCCTGATCAGAGAACATATCTAATGCCTTAGCTGCATCTTGAAATGAATAAAGCTAACCGCCAAGCGATAAAGTTGCATTGTGTACCTTTCGTTGAGGGAATAACAAATATTATCTTTAAGAAGTTCGTCGTCATCAGGCTTTATCTTTAGCGATAAGGACACCTTTTTAGCCATTGCTCTCAATGCTTCTTTCGACGCTGCCGACAATGTTAGAACTCTGTTGGATGAATTTCTGCTTGGGATTATAGTTGTTGGCTTTGTAGTTACTTCCCTAATGATTGCATGGGCATTTGCGCCGCCGAATCCATACGAAGATACCGCGGCGGTTCTCGGCTTATCATCCTCGGTTTTCCAAGTTTCATTGGAAACTTGAACCACCATTTTTCTTTCAGGCATCATGAGCTGTGGTTTAACTTGTTGAACATTAATAGTAGGAACAAATTGGGCATGTTTTATCATCAGACATGTCTTGATTAGTCCAGCTAAACCTGCTGTTGACTCCGTATGGTTTACGTTTGATTTCACTGATCCTACACGAAGTAATCTTTTGCCACTATTGCCATAGACTGCTGATAGTGATCCCATTTCGACGACATCTCCAACGGCTGTACCGGTGCCATGTGCTTCCACGTATGTTATATCGTCCTTGGTCAGACCTGACTCTTGAAGAACTCTCTTAAAAAGAGCGGCTTGTGTTACCTGACTAGGTGCTGTCATTGGAATCGCTGTTTGGCCATCATTATTTGTTCCGCAAGCCAAGACCTCTGCATAGATATTATCTCTATCATCTAAGGCTGTTTGGGTAGGTTTTATTAAGATTGCAGCTACACCTTCTCCTCGCCCATAGCCGTCACCTTTGATATCAAAACATTTGCAACGACCATCTTCGGCTAACAGCCCAGTTCTGCAGCATGCCGTGTGAAATTGGTTTCCAATGAGAATTATATTAGGGGCACAAACTATAGCTGCGTCACACTCGCCAGTTTGTAAGTGTTGAAATGCAATGTCCAAAGCAACCAAAGACGAGGAACAAGCAGTATCCAAAGCGATGCTAGGGCCAGTTAGGTTAGCGAAAAAGAAATGCGATTGGCTATAACTGACATAGAGCAGCCAGTTGACGAGAACTGATCAATCTTTCTAATATTCGAATGATCAAAAACCAGTGCACTATATTCCGTGCACATAGATCCAACATAAACGCCAGTTCGACATTGTTGTAAGTCCTCAAGGGTATGCCAGCGTCTTCAATCGCTTCAAAGACAACTTGAAGAAGTATTCGCTGTTGGGGATCCATTGAACGGCTTTCGCTTGGAGATATTCCAAAAATTGAGCATCAAATCCTGTAATATTTTCAAGAAATGCGCCGGTAAGGACGTAATGCTTCCCTGGTGTGCTTCCCTGGGTTAAACGAATCTGTGAACTCCCTTGCGTCTGGCCTGTTCATTGGATAAGAGCCAATACTACATCGCCCTTCCACCAACATATCCCAAAATGCATCTTTCGAGTTTGCACTACCTGGAAAACGACAACTCATTCCGACAATGGCAATTGGATTGGACTGTTTGGTTTTTGCGTCTAATTCAGATAAACTTCGGCTTGTATTTCTACTAGATTTGTATCTTTTCGTAATGTTGAACCACTTCATGATTGACAAGTCAAGGTTACTTTCACGAAGATTAAAGAGCTTTCCAAGTAGAGACAGGTACACAGGTAGTATCACCAAACCATGAAGTAAACCAAGAAAAACGATACCAACAAACATTTTGAAAAACGTCTGAAATACCATGGAGGAGGTAAATCCCGTTGGCATCATTCCAAGGAATGTGCTAAGCCCACCTAAAAACACACTGCCGCCTACCTTGCTTAGAGCATCGATAACACGGAGTTCGGGAGTTGTTGCCCTGGAGAAACAAAGTGGAAAGCGACATGTGCGTTGTAATCTACAGAAAATCCCAAAGCCATAACAAGGTTGATCATAGAGATTGAGTTCAAAGAGACATTCCAGATGTACATCAGACCAAATAGTTCAAATATAAGAGCACCGAATCCCCATATAAGACAAAATATTACCACAAAGTGATTAATAAACAACCACGATATCAAAATAATTGAAATTCCAGCAACAACCAAGTTCTGATGGTTTCATTAAGTACATGAGCATACTGTTCAAAGTATATAAAAGGCAAGGCAATAGCAAATGCACGAGCATCCGTGGAACGGAGATCCTTTCGAATGCTCGCCATCATATTTCTTTGAAAATTTGAGTCAGGATCACTTTTACAATATACTAGTATCCTTGAAGCCGTCAAATGAGTTTATCTTTCGAAAATTTTAGATCCTGGGCAAACCTTTGATACTCCGGGAGTGAAATAAACTCCTTCAAGTAGTGATGGAATATTCTCGTATATCGATTTTGATGTTTCTATTCCGTGCCCACGACGTATATTGGGATACCACGATATCTTCTTGGAGAAAAATATTGGTTACTTTCAACAAGAGTTTCAACTTGGGAGTATATTTTCTGAATTTCAATACTCGAGTGATCAGTTTTTCTGGGAAAATTATGCTAACTTCGATATTAAGGTTAAAGTTTTCTTCATAAACATTTAGGAATTTTCGGAAATGTGAATCTTTCGTTGTTAACCACTTCCGGTTAAAACTTTCATCGAGGCCAAGAGCGCCATAAATTCCAAAAGCTAGGAGAAGTAGTGAACCTGAGAACACAAAGATTTTCCAACAGGGGAAGTAATTAGTTTTCCCCATGCTTTCATAACGTTGTCAAAGCCACTTCTCCGAATTCCAAAGCAACAATCAGTTGGAGGAGGACTCATTAGGCAAGGCAAGAAATCTCTGCGTCGAGCGTTGATTCTTTTAATATCGAACCACATGCAACCAACAAAAAATGTCAGCAACAGGATGAAAACAGATGAAATTGCAACAGCTGTGTAAGTGCAGAAAAGCCGAATCGAAGGGAAGATGGAACTACTGCTAACGGCAAATGCTACAAGATCAGTAAGGGTTGTCATGGTAATAGTTGGACCACTTCTAGCCATTGTCCCACTTAGCATATGCATTGCAGGCAAATCTTGACGGATCATTTCATTAAGTTCGTGTAGAATAATAAAAACATCGTCTATGCCGAACTTTAAAAACAAGAACGGTAGAACACCAACCATGCTGATAAAGGGAACACCAACAATCATTAAGAAGCCAAGTGCACTCGTGACACCCAAGTAAATGGACAACAAGGCACCATATCCTAACAATTGATGACCAAAACGAGTATCAG